>NC_080718.1:6417985-6432985 GCF_019097595.1 Hemibagrus wyckioides | reverse complement strand
TGGTTTTTTTCCCAGGTTTCGTTATTAGCCGAGCTCATTTGTATGCTAGGTGTTAGCATCTCGCCTGCAGATTTTTCATCCGCTTTATCCCACGATCTCGTTTCTGCCACAGAAACTCGTTTGTGTCTTAACAAGGACAAGAAAACAAGATGATTTTGCGAAAATCTCCAAACTGCTCTGGATCAGGCGTCATCATTTACTAAGGACAAAACGTTCAAGGAGACATGAGGAGCTTACTGAAGTTCTAATTATTCTCACAATGTCCTGCATGATCACACCAGAGGAGAAAACCAGTGCAATCTGTTTACGATGTGATGCTTCCACCAGAACCATCACCATCACCACCACCATCACCACCACCAGCACCATCACCATTACCACCATCACCTCCATCACCACCACCATCACCACCACCAGCACCATCACCATCACCTCCATCACCACCACCATCACCATCACCATCACCTCCATCACCACCATCACCTCCATCACCACCACCATCACCAGCACCATCACCATTACCACCATCACCAGCACCACCACCAGCACCATCACCATTACCACCATCACCATCACCTCCATCACCACCACCATCACCACCACCAGCACCATCACCTCCATCACCACCACCATCACCACCACCATCACCATCACCTCCATCACCACCACCATCACCACCACCAGCACCATCACCACCACCATCACCATCACCTCCATCACCACCACCATCACCACCACCAGCACCATCACCACCATCACCTCCATCACCACCACCAGCACCACCACCAGCACCACCATCACCATCACCTCCATCACCACCACCATTACCACCATCACCACCACCACCAGCACCAGCACCACCACCAGCACCATCACCTCCATCACCACCACCATCACCACCACCACCAGCACCATCACCATTACCACCACCATCACCACCACCAGCACCATCACCTCCATCACCACCACCAGCACCATCACCTCCATCACCACCACCATCACCACCACCAGCACCATCACCACCGTCACCATCACCTCCATCACCACCACCATCACCATCACCACCAGCACCATCACCACCACCACCAGCACCATCACCATTACCACCACCATCACCACCACCAGCACCATCACCACCACCATCACCACCACCATCACCATCACCACCACCATCACCACCACCAGCACCATCACCATCACCTCCATCACCACCACCATCACCACCACCAGCACCATCACCTCCATCACCACCACCATCACCATTACCACCATCACCACCACCACCAGCACCATCACCATTACCACCACCATCACCACCACCAGCACCATTACCACCACCATCACCACCACCAGCACCATTACCACCATCATCACCTCCATCACCAACACCTCCACCAGCAATTCCAATTCATTCCGTTTCATTCCGTTCACACCAGACATGTAACACTTCCTCCACTCAGCGTGAGAAATGAAAGATCAGCGTCAGTGCAGGAGGAACTGCACGCTTCACTCCATTCTTCATTCTCTTCATTCCTTTTTCTCATTATTTTATTCTTCTCACAAAGACGTATAGCGTCTCTTCACACAGCCTTCTCCTGATACCAGATCTGTCTCCACGTCTCTCCAGATGTCTGCTTCATTAACCTTCACTCAGCTGTTTAGTCGTGTGTGTGTGTGTGTGTGTGTGTTTAAGGTTGTATTTGTGTATGTGTGTGTAAAGTGCAGTGTCTTGTGTTGTATTTTGTAAGGTTGTGTTTGTGTGTGTGTGTGTGTGTGTGTATGTAAAGTGTGTGTGTGAGTGTGTGTGTGTATATGTGTGTGTGTGACTGTGGTTCTATTTGTGTGTGTATGTGTGTGTGTAAGTAAAGTGCAGTGTGTGTGTTTATGGTTGCGTTTGTGTGTGTGTATGTAAAGTGTATAAAGCGCAGTGCCTTTGTGTGTGTGTGTGTGTGAGTGTGAGTGTGTGTGTGACTGTGGTTCTGTTTGTCTGTGTGTGTGTGTGTAAGTAAAGTGTGTAAAGTGCAGTGTGTGTGTTTATGGTTGTGTTTGTGTGTGCGTATGTAAAGTATGTATAAAGCGCAGTGCCTTTGTGTGTGTGTGTGAGTGTGTGTGTGTGACTGTGGTTCTGTTTGTGTGTGTGAGTGTGTGTGTAAATAAATTGCAGTGCAGTGTGTGTGTTTATGGTTGTGTTTGTGTGTGCGTATGCCTTTATGTGTGTGTGTGTGTGTGGGTGTGAGAGAGAGTGTGTTTGTGTGTGTGTGTGTGTATATGTAAAGTGTGTAAAGCGCAGTGCCTTTGTGTGTGTGTGTGTGTGTGTGTCTGCAGGTGTGTGTGTACATATATGTGTTTATGGTTGTGTTTGTGCATTTGTGTGTGTGTAAAGTTTGTAAAGTGTAGTGCCTATGTGTGTGTGTGTATGTGTGTGTGTGTCAGTTTGTGAATTTGTGTATCTGTGATTGAACATGCCTGTGTGTGTGTGTGTGTGTGTGTATGTGTGTGTGTGTCAGTTTGTGAATTTGTGTATCTGTGATTGAACATGCCTGTGTGTGTGTGTGTGTGTGATGTAATCATCCTGTGAGGCTATGATGAAACTCTTTCATCTCTTTCATGTGGAGAAGATCCTGGAGAATGCAGCAGTTTGAAATATTAAAGATGTTTTTCTGATGAAAGAAGCAGCGATCTCTCTGAGCAGGCTGTCCTAGTGGGTGTGGCCTAATATTCTGATGACCGTACTTGATTGACAGCTGTCAGTCCAAAACTCAAAGGCTCAATGTTCTCAGCCTAAAAACAAACCTACTCTCTCTCTCACTGGACCCAAATTCCCAGAATGCACTGCAGCTGTTCGCCGCCGTTGAGGCTCCGCTCGGCTAGTTAGTGATCAGCTACACGCTGAGTACGATGGCACTGATGGAGGTGTTAGTGTGAAAGTCAAAGCTGGTTTTTCTGAGAAGGTGAGAGGCCTGGACTGACTAAAAGACTAAAGCACTAAAGATCTCTTTATTTTTGACTTTATATTCAACCCGCTGGAGTCTGTCAATAACACTGATTACTGAACATCTTACTGTGTAAACTGTTACACAGTACATCAGATGTGTTACATTAGAGCAGGCTGATGCCACCTCCATGTCCTGATGGAGCTCCATTCCCAGAAGTCTCATGTGTCATGTCTGAAGATACGTTTGATCTGGACGATATTAAAACCTGAACGTCTCTGGCTGACGTGACGTGACGTGACGTGATGAGTGCTTCGCGTCGCTGGTGACTCACTCTGAGATCCGTGTCTGCGGCTCAGCTTTTGACTCGCGTCCATCAGGAACGTGACGCTGACTGTAAATGGTCCTGATTCATCGCTGACAAAGAAACTGTTGGAGATGATTACAGGCTTCAGCAGCACCGCTGTCAGCTCCATTACAGCTCCTGGAGCACGGCGCTGGCCTCCTGCTAATCACACGCCAGAGCCATTTGCAAGACTTTTCTGCAGGTTTTGTTCTGAATATCGTTTGTGGGATTTGGAGGAAATGGAGGAGGATGTGGGTGTACAGGCGTTCACGTCATTTATTTCAGCTCTTCGACAATCTCCTGACGCATAACACTTCATACATACCATATTATCACTGACCAATTACTAAATAAATACGAATGACCTCATCGGATTCACAAGACTGGAACAGAGGAAGTGAAGTGAAACTGTAAAGCTCCAGAACACAGAGATGTTCTGTACAACTGTGTGCTTCAGAGTTCGTGGCAACAGTTTGGGCAGGCATAACATTAAGACCACCTGCCTAATATTGTGCTGCTCCCCTTTTTGCTGCCAAAACAGCCCTGACCCGTCGAGGCATGGATTCCACTAGATCCCTGAAGGTGTGCTGTGGGATCTGGCACCAAGATGTTAGCAGCAGATCCTTTAAGTCCTGTAAGTTGTGAGCTGGGGACATGGGCCAGCCTTCACTCCCCACATGTATCAATGATCCTTGACCGCCCATGACCCTGTCACCGGTTCACCACTGTTCCTTCCTTGGACCACTTTTGATAGATATTGACCACTGCAGACCGGGAACACCCCACAAGAGCTGCAGTTTTGGAGATGCTCTGATCCAGTGGTCTAGACATCACAATTTAGCCCTTCATCAAACTCACTCAAATCCTTACACTTGTCCATTTTTCCTGCTTCTAACATCAACATTGAGGACAAAATGTTCACCTGCTGTCTAATATATCCCACCCACTAACAGGGGCCATGATGAGGAGATACTCAGTCTTATTCACTTCACCTGGCACTGGTCACATGGCTGACCAGTGTAGACTCACTGATGAACTGGTGCCAATATTTTTGCAACCCAGAATTTTTAAAAATGTTATTATCCAAGCCTAAGATATCAGACATATTATACGGAATATTGTGTATGTTTCTATCAGGATGTAAATGTGGTGTAAAAAAGCGGTGATTACATTTAAAATGGAGTTTAAAGAGAAAATGGAGTGGATCATTGGGGAACTAGTGTTTTCTCCGATCGTTTAATCTAAACGCTTAATGCGATCTTCTCAACACACACACGTCTCATTAACGAAATCCAGAGAAACATTTGTTGTTTTATAAAGCGAGTCGGTTTTTCCAAATTGCATATTAGTTTCTTCCTGCTCGGCTTTGATGTGTCTCCACGGGGAACGTCGCTGTAAATAAAAACGGACGAGCTTTTCTCGCTCGCTTCATTTCGCGTGGTTTAATTGGATCTTCAGAACAACACGTATCTTCAATTTTTTATATTTGTTATATTCTCTGCTTGATTAGAAGCAGTCGCTTTAACCGTCTTCGCTCGTCTTTCTTGTCGTTCTCGTCTTTCGCTGAACTTCCATTATGTAAAATGTTGCGTCGTGTTTCTATTGATTGATTTATTTGTTTGTTTAATCTCTGCTTCCTTCCTCAGGCTTCGCTGCATCAGCTCTTCTGTACGTTTCCTTTGTTCGATTGTATTTCCATAAAATAGAATTTGCGTTGCGGTTAGTAATAAATTCCGTTTGTGAAAAGTTTGTGGTTTCAGAGCTGAGCTCGACGAGAAGGTGGCACTTTTTACAATACCGGCTCTGTGGCTCTGTATGAAAGTGCAGACGGTGAAAAATGAGGTTTCACGCCGCTTTATTTGTTTTTTTGTCCTCACCTCGGGGGTACATGCAGAAATGAAATGCCTCCTTACAGCCTGTTTACCGTTTAAAGGCTCGTTGTCAGACGCCTTCGAAAACTTTTTATCCTCCAAATGCACAGAGCACACAGAACTCTGACTCAGCGAAACGGAACCGGAGCGTTAAACACCACACGTCTCCGAGGAAAAGCTGCTCCGTACATACATTTTGTTTTTCTGAGGTAATAAAATAATGTAGAAACTCTCTGAAACTGTTAAAGAGCCAGGCACTCATCCTCCACTCCAGAGACTAAAGTGTTCATAATGCTGCATAGACCTGAAAAGGACAGTTGTAAGGGCTACATGGAGCTAATATGTTCATAGCGATACATACATAAGACATACATATGGAAGTCTTTTCAATGAATTGACATATAAACATTTATAATGGTTTAAGTCTGGTATATGTATATAAAGCCATAAAGATACATAAACATTTATAAAGGTATGGAAATAAAGCCATAAAGCTGCATAAACATTTACAACAGTTTAAGGCTGGTGTAAGGAAATAAAACCATAAAGCTGCATAAACATTCATAAAGGTATGGAATTAAAGCTATAAAGTATAAACCTTTATAACAGACTGGTGTAGGGAAACTAAAGCCATAAAGCTACATAAACATTTATAACATATTAAGGCTGTTGTATGGTTATAAAGCCATAAACATTTATAAAGGCTTGGGTGATGATCACAGGGCTTCATAATTCTTACATATAAGTCTACATAAACATTTATGTGTAATGTTCATAGAACTACATAAGACCTACATCATAAGCATTTCTAAAGGTGCTTATAAGACATTTATAAGTGTTCAAAGGGCTACAGAAGCTTTTTCATGGAAAACCTTTATAAACATGTATAAAGACTTTAGGTATTATTCATAGGGCTACACAGTGAGCGGAGTACATAAACATTCATAAAGACTTAAGAGTGGTGTTATAAAGGCTTATAATGGCTTATTCTTTCAGCCAAGGATGGCCTAAAATGACAAACTTTTGTCAATGTATAAAACGTATAACCTGTGCATAACAATGTATATGCTATAATAAGACTTTTGAGTCAATTATCATTAGAATGGCATGACATGTTATAACACCACATGAGAAAAACTAGCAGATGCTGAATTTTACCACAGAATTAATAAACATTCAGCTCATATTGTTTCCTTTCACAGCTCTGTATGTAGCCTTATAAACACTGGTGTTTTCTTCACAGCTCTGTATGTAGCCTTATAAACACTGGTGTTTTCTTCACAGCTCTGTATGTAGCCTTATAAACACTGGTGTTTTCTTCACAGCTCTGTATGTAGCCTTATAAACACTGGTGTTTTCTTCACAGCTCTGTATGTAGCCTTATAAACACTGGTGTTTCCTTTCACAGCTCTGTATGTAGCCTTATAAACACTGGTGTTTTCTTCACAGCTCTGTATGTAGCCTTATAAACACTGGTGTTTTCTTCACAGCTCTGTATGTAGCCTTATAAACACTGGTGTTTTCTTCACAGCTCTGTATGTAGCCTTATAAACACTGGTGTTTTCTTCACAGCTCTGTATGTAGCCTTATAAACACTGGTGTTTTCTTCACAGCTCTGTATGTAGCCTTATAAACACTGGTGTTTTCTTCACAGCTCTGTATGTAGCCTTATAAACACTGGTGTTTTCTTCACAGATCTGTGTGTTGGTGAATCTTCCTGTCTGATAAAACTGGAATGTGGCCAAGAAAATGGTGGAACACAAAAGTGCTAATGCTGTCCGATTAGCAAAACATTTACACCGCCGGCCAGATGGCTAGTTAAATTAAGCTAATTAATACAACCTTTCATTTCTGTTTTAATGGACACACACTGACGCTAACTGCTAGTTCCTGCTCCACGATCGTCTTCTTGTAAAAAATGCGTGATTGTGTTAATCAAGGCTCGCTAACGGTTAGCCGCTGGTGTTCACTGCCCATGACGAGTCTCAGCAGGAGGATTTTTACTCCTGAAACAGGAAACGGTTGCAACAACCAGCTGATTCCACAAACAACATGGAGGAAAATACAGCTTTATTATTATTATTATTATTATTATTATTAGCAGAAAGCTAATTTGGTTTTATTAATCTAAATTGATGTGAAATGTGAAAAAAAAAGATATATAGATTTAATCTCTGAATGTTGATTATTACACTTAGCTTTTCTCAGTAAAATTCACACCTGAACTTCAGGAGTCAAGTAAATATGTGCACCTGAATTAACTCCGTATTAATGGTTAATTTCCCGGGGTGTTTGCTAATTGGATATAATAGATTGTTTGATAAATGAGTCACTGAGTGCTGAGAATCAGCCCATTAGAATGCATAAACACGTACACACACACACACACACACACAATGACTTGTGCTGGAGAGCAGGTGAATGTCTCAGTAAATGAAGATGAGTCTCACAGATAGATTGTGTAAAAATGTCAGGGATGCAGTGAAAGGATCAGAGTGAGAGATAAAATCTATTACAGGTGAAAGTTCTAAAATTAACAGTCACGTGTTTCAGCACTGAGTGATCTGATGGCCACTGGATGGTCAGACACACACCTGCTCTCACCTGGGTTTGTGTCGTTTGGCAGGATGAAGGATGTCACACACATTTACTGCATCAGCTGCTGCTTCCTCTGTGTTCAGGTTCATGCAGAAACCTCCTTCAGTACCTCTTTGTTTCCTGGTGTGATCCCTTTCCACGTTTGTGTTCCTGCTGTTTCTAACATGTCGCTCGCTCAGGCTGATCAATACGGTGGCCCAGAAGTGCAAAAAACACATGAACAAATCATTAAATACAAGGACAATTCAGAAAAAGAGGAAACGGTAGGTATAGTTTGCCGAACAGAATTCTTACAGCTGATTGGATGAGACATATTCCTGGACAGGAAATACAGGAAGTAGGAAATTGTGTATCTAACTTTATTTCTTGTACATGTGTGGAGTTCTGCCTTCACTTTAAACCATTTTAAATCATATAAAGAAAATAACAAACATATATATTTATCTTTATAAGAGAATGGAGTTCAATCAGCGCTACTGTGAGGAAGGACGTTCATATGGTCAGTGTGATGTTGGATATACTGATAGTGTATCATGGAGTAAAGATTAGTTTGCGATCTAAAAACACACCTGAAGAACACAGGAATGTTCGGAAGACCAAACTATTCCAGATTAAAGGATGTAATGAGCGGTATAAGAGCAGAGCTTTCTACTGCTGCAGCTACTGTTGGACTTCCTGTAGATCCTGAGTGACCGATGTCTCGTCCAATCAGAGGTCTATTTCCTATCCTTTCTGCTTTGTCTGAATTCTCCTTGTGTTTTCTGATTTTTTTTTATCGTGTTTTGCACTTCTTAGCCACCGTAGATAAACCGAGGATTCAGGAGGATCCCTTCTCCCTCCTCTATGACCTTCTCCAGCTGATGAAGTCAACCTACTGAGGAGGTGCTGATGCAATCCCACTCACTGAACCTGTTCTGTACATTTCAATAACTGTCGGTTTGCTGAAGCTACTGGACTGGTTATAAGGAGAGCACACGGACACTATGGGCTGCTGAGAGGATTATTGGTGCTCCACTGCCCTCACTCCAGGAACTGAACTCTTCCAGAAGGAGGAAATGGTGCAGGAGAAATCAGTTCAGTCCACACTTGCCCTGGATATACACCTCACTGACCCTGGATATACCCCTCCTCACTTGCCATGGATATACCCCTCCTCACTCACCCTGGAAATACCCATCAATCACCCTGGATATACCCCTCACTCACCCTGGATATACTCCTCACTCACCCTGGATATACCCCTCCTCACTTGCCATGGATATACCCCTCCTCACTCACCCTGGAAATACCCATCAATCACCCTGGATATACCCCTCACTCACCCTGGATATACTCCTCACTCACCCTGGATATACCCCTCACTCACCCTGGATATACCCTTCACTCACCCTGGATATACTCCTCACTCACCCTGGATATACCCCTCACTCACCCTGGATATACTCCTCACTCACCCTGGATATACCCCTCACTCACCCTGGATATACCCCTCACTTGCCCTGGATATACTCCTCCTCACTTGCCCTGGATATACTCCTCCTCACTTGCCCTGGATATACTCCTCCTCACTTGCCCTGGATATACCCCTCACTCACCCTGGATATACTCCTCACTCACCCTGGATATACCCCTCACTCACCCTGGATATACCCCTCACTCACCCTGGATATACCCCTCACTTGCCCTGGATATACTCCTCCTCACTTGCCCTGGATATACTCCTCCTCACTTGCCCTGGATATACTCCTCCTCACTTGCCCTGGATATACTCCTCCTAACTTGCCCTGGATATACTCCTCCTCACTTGCCCTGGATATACCCCTCACTCACCCTGGATATACCCCTCACTCACCCTGGATATACCCCTCACTCACCCTGGATATACTCCTCCTCACTTGCCCTGGATATACCCCTCACTCACCCTGGATATACTCCTCACTCACCCTGGATATACCCCTCACTCACCCTGGATATACCCCTCACTCACCCTGGATATACCCCTCACTTGCCCTGGATATACTCCTCCTCACTTGCCCTGGATATACTCCGCCTCACTTGCCCTGGATATACTCCTCCTCACTTGCCCTGGATATACTCCTCCTAACTTGCCCTGGATATACTCCTCCTCACTTGCCCTGGATATACCCCTCACTCACCCTGGATATACTTCTCACTCACCCTGGATATACCCCTCACTCACCCTGGATATACCCCTCACTCACCCTGGATATACCCCTCACTTGCCCTGGATATACTCCTCCTCACTTGCCCTGGATATACTCCTCCTCACTTGCCCTGGATATACTCCTCCTCACTTGCCCTGGATATACTCCTCCTCACTTGCCCTGGATATACTCCTCCTCACTTGCCCTGGATATACCCCTCACTCACCCTGTTACTCCTGAGTGCTGAGCACCAGAACATCCAGATATTCTGGCCTGATCTTTACTGTGTCTTGTCTAGAGTTTTTCCCCTGAATTCTTCTGATTATGTGTCTTGCTGCTGTATTTTGTACAAACTTGCAGCAAATTTAATTCCTTCTGTGTGTGAGGAATAAGAATTTCTTCTTCTTCTTCTTCTTCTTCTAAGAAATGGACAGCAGATAAGATGCAGTAAAGCTAACTAAAGCTTCTTGTTATAAACTTTTCACTTGTCTCTAGATTTCAGTACATAAGCTACTGTCAGGTCCAAACATTATTGGCTGTTGTGTAAATCAGTCAAACACGTCCATATGCCATCACACTGACTTCCTGTTTCAGAAGGAAATACTACTTTACCACAGGGGTCCTCAACCACCGTGCTGCGGACTGTTAACGGGTCGTGGTCCATTTGGTACCGGGCCGCAAATAAACAATAAACTTATAATTTTATATATGTAGCTTAAAATTATATGTATTTTATTTAAAAAAAACTGTCACTTTGGCCCATGCCTCACTCCCACATTTGACGCAGATGCCGGTTTTTCGACACATCAGTAATGCCGAGTTCACACTGCACGAGTTTAGTCCTGATTTTCAGTCACTGATTGGTTTTGCAAAATCGCAGACAAATGCCCGAAATCTGAGGCAAATCGGAGCTCGTGCACGTGAGTGACAGCCGCACAGTGTAAATGATCATATGTGATCTGTGAAATATTTGTCATGCTAAATATCTGGACCTGTCGGCAACTCAAATTCCTGCAGCGTGAAAACAGCTCTGACTGAAACATACCTCGGTGATGACCTACAGCCAATGAGAGAGATACAGGGCAGCGGTCAGTTCAGGGAGGAGTTATAGACCACAATATCAGCGAGCATGGCTTCGGCTGGAGCACAATATTATAGTTAATAGTTTATAGGTTTTTTATCAGAAAAAATGTCTTAAATATAGTTATATCAGAATAAATAAGCTTTACAATAACATCAAACAGAAATAAAGCAGAAACATTTGCTTGACCAGCCGCAGCAGCGGCATCCTTGTTTTCCGCACTGACCATTTGGATCATAAACTTTTTGCGGGTTCCATTTCCAGTCTTGCGCGAGAACTCTGATCTCACGTGTGATCTTGCGTTATTTCCTTATTATTTCTCGTGTACATTCGGTTGTGAAATGCAGTTTGTGGACCAGACAGAGTTGTTGGAGATTCTTCCTATTGTGAAGTCATGCAGTGTGAAAGCTCCTGTCACCGATCCATCATGCAGTGTGAACACAGCAGAGACTGAATGCTAACACAGATAGTCGTGCAGTGTGAAAGCAACAGTGATCTGACCACTTTGAAAATCATGAGGTGTGAATTCTAGCTTAAATGAGCTCCCTCTATCAACAAAGCACCCCCCCCACCACCACTCCCGGGCCCCCCCGTGCCGTGGAAAAATTGTCTGGTATCAAACCGGTCCATGGTACAAAAAAGGTTGGGGAACCCCGCGTTACCAGATGGAATTAAATCACCGCTCTCAAGATGTTTGATGAGGATTTTAACCTGATTTTATCAAAACTCCTTCGACTGACTGCATCCCAAACTTCACAGAAGAAGACATTGTGAACGTTTATTTTGTTTCCTGTTTAAACGAAGAAAGTTGTGAGAACCCGGTTGCTAGGCAACTGGGGAATACAGATGGCAGCATAAGCTAGCTAATGACTGTGTAAACGCACACGTTGTCTAAAGAGAATGTAAATGTACAGCAATGGAAAGAAGAAAACACACACACACACACACAGAACACAAGATAGAACCATCTGGATCATCAACATTTTACTGCTTCAGAATTATTCCTTAGTAACACTTAGCGTTAAGTGCTAATCCACAGTGAAGGTGAAAATGAGACAGAATCATCCAGAACGCCCGAGTTGATCAGTTACGGAGAAAAAAACTCAGTGAAAACTCACCTAGCATCAAATGCTAATCCTACTTCAGGTTGATTGTCACAATAAAGCTAGCTAAATCTTCATATAGACCGTGTGGAGGCACAGTGACGATAAAAATCAGACAGAAATATTAGGAACAATAACATCCTCCTCAGATTTCTTCATAAAAATAATCAGAAAAAATAAAATGACTATGTAATAGCACTTAGCATCCAACACTACTCCATCCTCAGAGTGGTTTTCTTGCAGCCATTAAGGTCTTTTATAGAGAATGTAAACACTCTGACATAAAAATCTGACAGAACCATCAGGAAAATCAACATTTCTCTCAAAAAAGCAAGTAAATTAACAAGAAAATTGATTGTATGCATAAAAATAAAACTGTAAACTGCTAGGTGTGATTCTTTATACAGACAATAGAAATGCAAGCTCTCTGTGATCATGTGACAGAACCCTGGAGAACGTCAGGGTTCTCATCAGATTTGTTGGTAAATTACTAATAAACACAGAGAACTGACAGAACTATCAAGAACATCAACATTTCTCTCAGATCTGTTGGGAATTTACTGAGAAACGGCCGAGGATCATGAAAATTTCAGAGGAAATACACTTTCAAATAAGGAACAGGAACTTTTCAAATAAAAAAACGGGAACTTTTGATATTTGAAGAATCAACAGAGACTAAAACACACACTTCTGTGGATTCTGTGGAGAGTAAATAACACCAAGTGACTCCAAATAAATAAATAAATAAATAAATAAATAAATACACAACACTCAATCTCACCTTCGTTCTTCTGTATGGAAACATTTAAAGTTTTTCGGACTCCATCTGTGGACTACAACACACACACACACACACACACACACACACACACACACACACACACACACAGTGAAAAATCTGAGTTTATTTCAACAGCTGAAAGACAAACACAAAGAGAAAATAAACGCTGGATGCGAGGATTAAAATGTTTAAAAGTTGATATTTATAAACAACCTAATGATTTGTTCTCTGTGTTTTCCGTGTTCTCAGTGTTCTTCATGTTCTCTGTGTTCTTGGTCTTCTCTGTGTTCTCAGTGTTCTTCATGTTCTCGGTGTTCTCCGTGTTCTCCGTGTTCTCCGTGATCTCCGCTTTCTCTGTGTTTTCTGTGTTCTTTATGTTTTCCATGTTCTCTGTCTTCTCCATGTTCTCTGGGTTCTCTGTGTTCTTCATGTTCTCGGTGTTGTCCGTGATCTCCATGTTCTCTGTGTTCTCCATGTTCTACATGTTCTTGTTGTTCTCAGTGTTCTCTGTGTTCTCCATGTTCTCCATGTTCTTGTTGTTCTCAGTGTTCTCTGTGTTCTCCATGTTCTACATGTTCTTGTTGTTCTCAGTGTTCTCTGTGTTCTTCATGTTCTACATGTTCTTGTTGTTCTCAGTGTTCTCTGTGTTCTTCATGTTCTACATGTTCTTGTTGTTCTCAGTGTTCTCTGTGTTCTTCATGTTCTTGTTGTTCTCAGTGTTCTCTGTGTTCTTCATGTTCTACATGTTCTTGTTGTTCTCAGTGTTCTCTGTGTTCTTCATGTTCTACATGTTCTTGTTGTTCTCAGTGTTCTCTGTGTTCTTCATGTTCTTGTTGTTCTCAGTGTTCTCTGTGTTCTTCATGTTCTACATGTTCTTGTTATTCTCAGTGTTCTCTGTGTTCTTCATGTTCTTGTTGTTCTCAGTGTTCTCTGTGTTCTTCATGTTCTACATGTTCTTGTTGTTCTCAGTGTTCTCTGTGTTCTTCATGTTCTACATGTTCTTGTTGTTCTCAGTGTTCTCGGTGTTCTCCATGTTCTTGTTGTTCTCAGTGTTCTCGGTGTTCTCCATGTTCTTGTTGTTCTCAGTGTTCTTGGTGTTCTCCATGTTTTTTCCTCTTTTATCTTCTCGGTCAGAACCAGACACGAGGTTTATGATGACGTCAGAAACACTTCAGCTCAGTTACTTGTGCTCAGTGACCGCTGTGGTCATGTGACCTGATATCTGAGCAGTGCTTCATGTTAATCCTCAACTCCTATATAAAAACCTCAGAAAGAGAAATTCAGTTGAATAAAACCCAGATCATTTCACTGAAAACACACGAGTCATGTAACAGCAGAGAGAGAGATCACCTGTCTGTCTCTCTCGCCGTCTGTCTCTCTCTCTCTCTCTCTCTCTCTCTCTCTCTCTCTCTCTCTCTCTCTCTCTTTTCTTCATTTATGAATGTGTTTTTATCTTGATCAGTTTGTAGTGGATCATGATGATGGTGATCATGGAAGATGGATGAGTCGGCTGTCTCTGCTGCGTTCCGTTCATTTCCAGGAGGACAGAAAATAAACACCAGCGCTTTCATAATGCATTTAGTTCAGCAAACAGGAGCGATGGCGAGGGAGCAGGAGAGAGAGAATTGTCTCCGAAGTCGAGACAAACAGGAGGAAAAAACGCTTACTTCGACGTTTACAATCATTCCATTATTCTCAGAAAAATGAGAACACAGCGTTCCCTTTACACCCCATGTAGTCAATCAGCCAAATGTTCGCTCTCACAAGCTTTCCTAGTTGCTGAAAAGCTAAATAAGCTAATAGCTTTCATCTCCAAATATTTTTCTGTTAATTTTAGTGTCATTCTGTCAGTTTTTATCTCATTCCACAACACACTCGCATTTCATTTTCAGCATTTTTAAATAAAAATATAACGTTGAGGTTAATCTGATCAACCCCCCAAGCCCCCAAACACACACACCTGCCCTCAGAGTGTACAAACTATTGCTCTCTCAGGAGGAAGAAGGGACAGTGTGAGTTTGGGCCATCAGCGGAGTTGTGAGGCTGCAGCTGAGGATTCTGGGAAGTTGCTGTCAGGTATTTCTGCACCACTGCCTTCTCACACAACGCCTGACCTGAGATC
>NC_080718.1:6392985-6412985 GCF_019097595.1 Hemibagrus wyckioides | reverse complement strand
CTATGTTCAGCTGCCTCTCTGCATTAGCCTGAGCCTTGATATCTTTTCCTTTTTTTTCTTCCAGTTTTCTGGTATCAGATTCTCATTACGGATCCTGCTTCTGTATTGATACCTTCCTGTTTACTGAGCCACTTGTGAGCATGGTGAAAGGGATGAATTAAGGATATAAGCCAGGGTTCTCCACTTGTCCTTATCAGGTTCCTTCATGTTCTTTTTCACATCGTAAACATCGGTGTGTAGATGAATTGGCTGCTCATGCACTTGAACATTTCAAGGAACCTCCATCACCACCACCGGCATCCTGATCGGGAAATAATGGAGCATAAATTTGTACCTGTAAAGAACCTGTAAGGGTTCTTTGTTTGTCCTTATGTGAGAAGGCTTAAAGGTTCTATGTTGAAAATAATGAGCAATAAAGTGAAGTTTGTTCACACACTTCCCCAGTACACACAGTCCTAGAAAAAAATGTTGACTGTTTACATTAAAGGCATGCTGGTATAAGCGATGTGCCTCTAATGTATGTATATAAATAAATAAATAAATAAATAAATAAATAAATAAATAAATAAATATGTATATTTTCACGATGCAGCAAAAACATACTTGACATATAGTGTAGAGGCAATTAAAGAAGCAATTTCAGTCATGACAGAACAATCATTGTATGCAGTCATGGGAATTGTCTTGTTACACACACACACACACACACACACACACACACACAGTGTGCTGCTGCTTGGGTATGTGGTATTGAAGGTAAGCTGTTTGTCAGCTGTGACATTTAGGATAAATATCTTCCGCCTGGTGCCCATAATGTGATCAGGAAAAAAAACTACATTATATGAAAACAGGGTTTCTGTCCGTACGGGACGAGGACGGTGCTGCTGCTGCTGCCGGGAGACGACATGGAGCTTATTAGACTGTGGAACTGTGAGGGTTTGGTTATTTGGTCTGGGAATATAAAATACATGCCACAACAAGGAAGACATACACAGGAGCAATTATGATAAAAAGGAGTTATGTAGACGGGAGGATTGGACACTGAGCCCTGCAGCTCCACGGGCCCATGCTAAACATGTGCTTTAAGTGTGACAGAGTGTAAGTGCTGAATAAAGGAAAGGACCAGGAGTGAGGACAATTCCTGGACCGGGCCATGACCAGTGTGTACTTGGGAGTGAAGGCTTAGTTCACCATCGCCATAGTTACCTCTACCACTACAGTTATCTCTATCACTATAGTTACCTCTATCACCATAGTTACCACTATCACTATAGTTACCTCTATCACCATAGTTACCTCTACTACTATAGTTACCTCTATCACCATAGTTACCTCTATCACTATAGTTACCTCTATCACTATAGTTACCTCTATCACTATAGTTACCTCTACTACTATAGTTACCTCTATCACCATAGTTACCTCTATCACTATAGTTACCTCTATCACCATAGTTACCTCTACTACTATAGTTACCTCTATCACCATAGTTACCTCTATCACTATAGTTACCTCTATCACTATAGTTACCTCTATCACCATAGTTACCTCTACTACTATAGTTACCTCTATCACTATAGTTACCTCTATCACTATAGTTACCTCTATCACCATAGTTACCTCTACTACTATAGGTACCTCTATCACCATAGTTACCTCTATCACCATAGATACCTCTATCACTATAGTTACCTCTATAACTATAGTTACCTCTATTGCCACAGTTACCTCTATCACTATAGTTACCTCTATCACTATAGTTACCTCTATAACTATAGTTACCTCTATCACTATAGTTACCTCTATTGCCATAGTTACCTCTATCACTATAGTTACCTCTATCACTATAGTTACCTCTATCACTATAGTTACCTCTATAACTATAGTTACCTCTATCACCATAGGTACCTCTATAACTATAGTTACCTCTATCACTATAGTTACCTCTATAACTATAGTTACCTCTATTGCCACAGTTACCTCTATCACTATAGTTACCTCTATCACTATAGTTACCTCTATAACTATAGTTACCTCTATCACTATAGTTACCTCTATTGCCATAGTTACCTCTATCACTATAGTTACCTCTATCACTATAGTTACCTCTATCACTATAGTTACCTCTATCACCATAGGTACCTCTATAACTATAGTTACCTCTATCACTATAGTTACCTCTATCACCATAGTTACCTCTATCACAATAGTTACCTCTATAACTATAGTTACCTCTATCACTATAGTTACCTCTATAACTATAGTTACCTCTATCACTATAGTTACCTCTATTGCCATAGTTACCTCTATCACTATAGTTACCTCTATCACTATAGTTACCTCTATCACTATAGTTACCTCTATAACTATAGTTACCTCTATCACCATAGGTACCTCTATAACTATAGTTACCTCTATCACTATAGTTACCTCTATAACTATAGTTACCTCTATTGCCACAGTTACCTCTATAACTATAGTTACCTCTATCACTATAGTTACCTCTATCACCATAGTTACCTCTATCACAATAGTTACCTCTATAACTATAGTTACCTCTATCACTATAGTTACCTCTATAACTATAGTTACCTCTATCACCATAGGTACCTCTATAACTATAGTTACCTCTATCACTATAGTTACCTCTATCACCATAGTTACCTCTATCACAATAGTTACCTCTATCACCATAGTTACCTCTACTACTATAGTCACCTCTATTGCCATAGTTACCTCTATCACTATAGTTACCTCGATCGCCATAGTTACCTCTATTGCCATAGTTACCTCTATCACTATAGTTACCTCTATAACTATAGTAACCTCTATCACTATAGTTACCTCTATAACTATAGTTACCTCTATCACCATAGTTACCTCTATCACTATAGTTACCTCTATCACCATAGTTACCTCTATCACTATAGTTACCTCTATAACTATAGTTACCTCGATCGCCATAGTTACCTCTATCACTATAGTTACCTCTATCACCATAGTTACCTCTACTACTATAGTCAACTCTATTGCCATAGTTACCTCTATCACTATAGTTACCTCTATGACCATAGTTACCTCTACTACTATAGTCACCTCTATTGCCATAGTTACCTCTATCACCATAGTTACCTCTATCACCATAGTCACCTCTATCACTAAAGTTACTTCTATCACTATAGTTAACTCTACTACTATGGTCACCTCTATTGCCATAGTTACCTATTTCACCATAGTTACCTCTATCACCATAGTTACCTCTATTGCAATTGTTACCTCTATCACCATAGTTACCTCTATAACTATAGTTACCTCTATCACCATAGTTACCTCTATTGCAATAGTTACCTCTATCACCATAGTTACCTCTATAAGTATAGTTACCTCTATCGCCATAGTTACCTCTATCACCATAGTTACCTCTATATATATAGTTACCTCTATCACCATAGTTACCTCTATAACTATAGTTACCTCTATCACTATAGTTACCTCTATAACTATAGTTACCTCTATCACTATAGTTACCTCTATAACTATAGTTACCTCTATCACCATAGTTACCTCTACTACTATGGTCACCTCTATTGCCATAGTTACCTCTATCACTATAGTTACCTCTATCACTATTGTTACCTCTATCACCATAGTTACCTCTATCACCATAGTTACCTCTATCACCATAGTTACCTCTATCACCATAGTTACCTCTATAAATATAGTTACCTCTATCACCATAGTTACCTCTACTACTATATTCACCTCTATTGCCATAGTTACCTCTATAACTATAGTCACCTCTATCACCATAGTTACCTCTATCGCCATAGTTACCTGTATAACTATAGTTACCTCTATCACCATAGTTACCTCTATCACCATAGTTACCTCTATCACCATAGTTACCTCTATAAATATAGTTACCTCTATCACCATAGTTACCTCTACTACTATAGTCACCTCTATTGCCATAGTTACCTCTATAACTATAGTCACCTCTATCGGCATAGTTACCTCTATTGCCATAGTTACCTCTATCACCATAGTTACCTCTATCGCCATAGTTACCTGTATAACTATAGTTACCTCTATCACCATAGTTACCTGTATCACTATAGTTACCTCTATCACCATAGTTACCTCTATCACTATAGTTACCTCTACTACTATAGTCACCTCTATCACCATAGTTACCTCTATCACCATAGTTACCTCTATCACCATAGTTACCTCTATCACCATAGTTACCTCTACTACTATAGTCACCTCTTTCACCATAGTTACCTCTATCACTATAGTTACCTCTATCACTATAGTTACCTCTATAACTATAGTTACCTCTATCTCTATAGTCACCTCTATCACTATAGTTACCTCTATCACCATAGTTACCTCTATAACTATAGTAACCTCTATCACCATAGTTACCTCTATCACTATAGTTACCTCTATCACCATAGTTACCTCTATAACTATAGTTACCTCTATCACTATAGTTACCTCTATCACCATAGTTACCTCTATAACTATAGTCACCTCTATCGCCATAGTTACCTCTATTGCCATAGTTACCTCTATTGCCATAGTTACCTCTATCGCCATAGTTACCTCTATAACTATAGTTACCTCTATCACCATAGTTACCTGTATCACTATAGTGACCTCTATCACCATAGTTACCTCTATAAGTATAGTTACCTCTATCGCCATAGTTACCTCTATCACCATAGTTACCTCTATAAATATAGTTACCTCTATCACCATAGTTACCTCTATAACTATAGTTACCTCTATCACTATAGTTACCTCTATAACTATAGTTACCTCTATCACTATAGTTAACTCTATAACTATAGTTACCTCTATCACCATAGTTACCTCTACTACTATGGTCACCTCTATTGCCATAGTTACCTCTATCACTATAGTTACCTCTATCACTATTGTTACCTCTATCACCATAGTTACCTCTATCACTATAGTTACCTCTATAACTATAGTTACCTCTATCACTATAGTTACCTCTATTGCCATAGTTACCTCTATCACTATAGTTACCTCTATCACTATAGTTACCTCTATCACTATAGTTACCTCTATAACTATAGTTACCTCTATCACCATAGGTACCTCTATAACTATAGTTACCTCTATCACTATAGTTACCTCTATAACTATAGTTACCTCTATTGCCACAGTTACCTCTATCACTATAGTTACCTCTATCACTATAGTTACCTCTATAACTATAGTTACCTCTATCACTATAGTTACCTCTATTGCCATAGTTACCTCTATCACTATAGTTACCTCTATCACTATAGTTACCTCTATCACTATAGTTACCTCTATCAACATAGGTACCTCTATAACTATAGTTACCTCTATCACTATAGTTACCTCTATCACCATAGTTACCTCTATCACAATAGTTACCTCTATAACTATAGTTACCTCTATCACTATAGTTACCTCTATAACTATAGTTACCTCTATCACCATAGTTACCTCTATAACTATAGTTACCTCTATCACTATAGTTACCTCTATCACCATAGTTACCTCTATCACAATAGTTACCTCTATCACCATAGTTACCTCTATAACTATAGTTACCTCTATCACTATAGTTACCTCTACTACTATAGTCACCTCTGTTGCCATAGTTACCTCTATCACTATAGTTACCTCGATCGCCATAGTTACCTCTATTGCCATAGTTACCTCTATCACTATAGTTACCTCTATAACTATAGTAACCTCTATCACTATAGTTACCTCTATAACTATAGTTACCTCTATCACCATAGTTACCTCTATCACTATAGTTACCTCTATCACCATAGTTACCTCTATCACTATAGTTACCTCTATAACTATAGTTACCTCGATCGCCATAGTTACCTCTATCACTATAGTTACCTCTATCACCATAGTTACCTCTACTACTATAGTCAACTCTATTGCCATAGTTACCTCTATCACTATAGTTACCTCTATGACCATAGTTACCTCTACTACTATAGTCACCTCTATTGCCATAGTTACCTCTATCACCATAGTTACCTCTATCACCATAGTCACCTCTATCACTAAAGTTACTTCTATCACTATAGTTAACTCTACTACTATGGTCACCTCTATTGCCATAGTTACCTATTTCACCATAGTTACCTCTATCACCATAGTTACCTCTATTGCAATTGTTACCTCTATCACCATAGTTACCTCTATAACTATAGTTACCTCTATCACCATAGTTACCTCTATTGCAATAGTTACCTCTATCACCATAGTTACCTCTATAAGTATAGTTACCTCTATCGCCATAGTTACCTCTATCACCATAGTTACCTCTATATATATAGTTACCTCTATCACCATAGTTACCTCTATAACTATAGTTACCTCTATCACTATAGTTACCTCTATAACTATAGTTACCTCTATCACTATAGTTACCTCTATAACTATAGTTACCTCTATCACCATAGTTACCTCTACTACTATGGTCACCTCTATTGCCATAGTTACCTCTATCACTATAGTTACCTCTATCACTATTGTTACCTCTATCACCATAGTTACCTCTATCACCATAGTTACCTCTATCACCATAGTTACCTCTATCACCATAGTTACCTCTATAAATATAGTTACCTCTATCACCATAGTTACCTCTACTACTATATTCACCTCTATTGCCATAGTTACCTCTATAACTATAGTCACCTCTATCACCATAGTTACCTCTATCGCCATAGTTACCTGTATAACTATAGTTACCTCTATCACCATAGTTACCTCTATCACCATAGTTACCTCTATCACCATAGTTACCTCTATAAATATAGTTACCTCTATCACCATAGTTACCTCTACTACTATAGTCACCTCTATTGCCATAGTTACCTCTATAACTATAGTCACCTCTATCGGCATAGTTACCTCTATTGCCATAGTTACCTCTATCACCATAGTTACCTCTATCGCCATAGTTACCTGTATAACTATAGTTACCTCTATCACCATAGTTACCTGTATCACTATAGTTACCTCTATCACCATAGTTACCTCTATCACTATAGTTACCTCTACTACTATAGTCACCTCTATCACCATAGTTACCTCTATCACCATAGTTACCTCTATCACCATAGTTACCTCTATCACCATAGTTACCTCTACTACTATAGTCACCTCTTTCACCATAGTTACCTCTATCACTATAGTTACCTCTATCACTATAGTTACCTCTATAACTATAGTTACCTCTATCTCTATAGTCACCTCTATCACTATAGTTACCTCTATCACCATAGTTACCTCTATAACTATAGTAACCTCTATCACCATAGTTACCTCTATCACTATAGTTACCTCTATCACCATAGTTACCTCTATAACTATAGTTACCTCTATCACTATAGTTACCTCTATCACCATAGTTACCTCTATAACTATAGTCACCTCTATCGCCATAGTTACCTCTATTGCCATAGTTACCTCTATTGCCATAGTTACCTCTATCGCCATAGTTACCTCTATAACTATAGTTACCTCTATCACCATAGTTACCTGTATCACTATAGTGACCTCTATCACCATAGTTACCTCTATAAGTATAGTTACCTCTATCGCCATAGTTACCTCTATCACCATAGTTACCTCTATAAATATAGTTACCTCTATCACCATAGTTACCTCTATAACTATAGTTACCTCTATCACTATAGTTACCTCTATAACTATAGTTACCTCTATCACTATAGTTAACTCTATAACTATAGTTACCTCTATCACCATAGTTACCTCTACTACTATGGTCACCTCTATTGCCATAGTTACCTCTATCACTATAGTTACCTCTATCACTATTGTTACCTCTATCACCATAGTTACCTCTATCACTATAGTTACCTCTATAACTATAGTAACCTCTATCACTATAGTTACCTCTATAACTATAGTTACCTCTATCACCATAGTTACCTCTATCACTATAGTTACCTCTATCACCATAGTTACCTCTATCACTATAGTTACCTCTATCACTATAGTTACCTCTATAACTATAGTTACCTCGATCGCCATAGTTACCTCTATCACTATAGTTACCTCTATCACCATAGTTACCTCTACTACTATAGTCAACTCTATTGCCATAGTTACCTCTATCACTATAGTCACCTCTATCGGCATAGTTACCTCTATTGCCATAGTTACCTCTATCACCATAGTTACCTCTATCGCCATAGTTACCTGTATCACTATAGTTACCTCTATCACCATAGTTACCTCTATCACTATAGTTACCTCTACTACTATAGTCACCTCTATCACCATAGTTACCTCTATCACCATAGTTACCTCTATTGCAATAGTTACCTCTATCACCATAGTTACCTCTATAACTATAGTAACCTCTATCACCATAGGTACCTCTATCACAATAGTTACCTCTATCACCATAGTTACCTCTATAAGTATAGTTACCTCTATCGCCATAGTTACCTCTATCACCATAGTTACCTCTATATATATAGTTACCTCTATCACCATAGTTACCTCTATAACTATAGTTACCTCTATCACTATAGTTACCTC
This sequence comes from Hemibagrus wyckioides, assembly GCF_019097595.1. Classification (NCBI taxonomy): domain Eukaryota; kingdom Metazoa; phylum Chordata; class Actinopteri; order Siluriformes; family Bagridae; genus Hemibagrus; species Hemibagrus wyckioides. Next base: position 6,404,378 of record NC_080718.1, on the reverse strand, counting down.
TATAACTATAGTTACCTCTATCACTATAGTTACCTCTATAACTATAGTTACCTCTATCACCATAGTTACCTCTACTACTATGGTCACCTCTATTGCCATAGTTACCTCTATCACTATAGTTACCTCTATCACTATTGTTACCTCTATCACCATAGTTACCTCTATCACCATAGTTACCTCTATCACCATAGTTACCTCTATCACCATAGTTACCTCTATAAATATAGTTACCTCTATCACCATAGTTACCTCTACTACTATATTCACCTCTATTGCCATAGTTACCTCTATAACTATAGTCACCTCTATCGGCATAGTTACCTCTATTGCCATAGTTACCTCTATCACCATAGTTACCTCTATCGCCATAGTTACCTGTATAACTATAGTTACCTCTATCACCATAGTTACCTCTATCACCATAGTTACCTCTATAAATATAGTTACCTCTATCACCATAGTTACCTCTACTACTATAGTCACCTCTATTGCCATAGTTACCTCTATAACTATAGTCACCTCTATCGGCATAGTTACCTCTATTGCCATAGTTACCTCTATCACCATAGTTACCTCTATCGCCATAGTTACCTGTATAACTATAGTTACCTCTATCACCATAGTTACCTGTATCACTATAGTTACCTCTATCACCATAGTTACCTCTATCACTATAGTTACCTCTACTACTATAGTCACCTCTATCACCATAGTTACCTCTATCACCATAGTTACCTCTATCACCATAGTTACCTCTATCACCATAGTTACCTCTACTACTATAGTCACCTCTTTCACCATAGTTACCTCTATCACTATAGTTACCTCTATCACTATAGTTACCTCTATAACTATAGTTACCTCTATCTCTATAGTCACCTCTATCACTATAGTTACCTCTATCACCATAGTTACCTCTATAACTATAGTAACCTCTATCACCATAGTTACCTCTATCACTATAGTTACCTCTATCACCATAGTTACCTCTATAACTATAGTTACCTCTATCACTATAGTTACCTCTATCACCATAGTTACCTCTATAACTATAGTCACCTCTATCGCCATAGTTACCTCTATTGCCATAGTTACCTCTATTGCCATAGTTACCTCTATCGCCATAGTTACCTCTATAACTATAGTTACCTCTATCACCATAGTTACCTGTATCACTATAGTGACCTCTATCACCATAGTTACCTCTATAAGTATAGTTACCTCTATCGCCATAGTTACCTCTATCACCATAGTTACCTCTATAAATATAGTTACCTCTATCACCATAGTTACCTCTATAACTATAGTTACCTCTATCACTATAGTTACCTCTATAACTATAGTTACCTCTATCACTATAGTTACCTCTATAACTATAGTTACCTCTATCACCATAGTTACCTCTACTACTATGGTCACCTCTATTGCCATAGTTACCTCTATCACTATAGTTACCTCTATCACTATTGTTACCTCTATCACCATAGTTACCTCTATCACTATAGTTACCTCTATAACTATAGTAACCTCTATCACTATAGTTACCTCTATAACTATAGTTACCTCTATCACCATAGTTACCTCTATCACTATAGTTACCTCTATCACCATAGTTACCTCTATCACTATAGTTACCTCTATCACCATAGTTACCTCTATCACTATAGTTACCTCGATCGCCATAGTTACCTCTATCACTATAGTTACCTCTATCACCATAGTTACCTCTACTACTATAGTCAACTCTATTGCCATAGTTACCTCTATCACTATAGTCACCTCTATTGGCATAGTTACCTCTATTGCCATAGTTACCTCTATCACCATAGTTACCTCTATCGCCATAGTTACCTGTATCACTATAGTTACCTCTATCACCATAGTTACCTCTATCACTATAGTTACCTCTACTACTATAGTCACCTCTATCACCATAGTTACCTCTATCACCATAGTTACCTCTATCACCATAGTTACCTCTATCACCATAGTTACCTCTACTACTATAGTCACCTCTTTCACCAAAGTTACCTCTATCACTATAGTTACCTCTATCACTATAGTTACCTCTATAACTATAGTTACCTCTATCACTATAGTCACCTCTATCACTATAGTTACCTCTATCACCATAGTTACCTCTATAACTATAGTGACCTCTATCACCATAGTTACCTCTATCACTATAGTTACCTCTATCACCATAGTTACCTCTATAACTATAGTTACCTCTATCACTATAGTTACCTCTATCACCATAGTTACCTCTATCACTATAGTTACCTCTATCACCATAGTTACCTCTATAACTATAGTTACCTCTATCACTATAGTTACCTCTATCACCATAGTTACCTCTATAAATATAGTTACCTCTATCACCATAGTTACCTCTATAACTATAGTCACCTCTATCGCCATAGTTACCTCTATTGCCATAGTTACCTCTATCACCATAGTTACCTCTACTACTATAGTCACCTCTTTCACCATAGTTACCTCTATCACTATAGTTACCTCTATCACTATAGTTACCTCTATAACTATAGTTACCTCTATCACTATAGTCACCTCTATCACTATAGTTACCTCTATCACCATAGTTACCTCTATAACTATAGTAACCTCTATCACCATAGTTACCTCTATCACTATAGTTACCTCTATCACCATAGTTACCTCTATAACTATAGTTACCTCTATCACTATAGTTACCTCTATCACCATAGTTACCTCTATAAATATAGTTACCTCTATCACCATAGTTACCTCTATAACTATAGTAACCTCTATCACCATAGTTACCTCTATCACTATAGTTACCTCTATCACCATAGTTACCTCTATAACTATAGTTACCTCTATCACTATAGTTACCTCTTTCACCATAGTTACCTCTATAAATATAGTTACCTCTATCACCATAGTTACCTCTATAACTATAGTCACCTCTATCGCCATAGTTACCTCTATTGCCATAGTTACCTCTATCGCCATAGTTACCTCTATAACTATAGTTACCTCTATCACCATAGTTACCTGTATCACTATAGTGACCTCTATCACCATAGTTACCTCTATCACTATAGTTACCTCTATCACCATAGTTACCTCTACTACTATAGTTACCTCTATCACCATAGTTACCTCTATCACCATAGTTACCTCTCCTACTATAGTCACCTCTATCGCCATAGTTACCTCTATAACTATAGTTACCTCTATCACCATAGTTACCTCTATCACTATAGTTACCTCTATCACTATAGTTACCTCTATTGCCATAGTTACCTCTATCACCATAGTTACCTCTATAACTATAGTTACCTCTATCGCCATAGTTACCTCTATAACTGTAGTAACCTCTATCACCATAGTTACCTCTATCATTACAGTTACCTCTATCGCCATAGTTACCTCTATCACCATAGTTACCTCTATAACTATAGTTACCTCTATCGCCATAGTTACCTCTATAACTGTAGTAACCTCTATCACTATAGTTACCTCTATCACTATAGTTACCTCTATCGCCATAGTTACCTCTATCACCATAGTTACCTCTATAACTATAGTTACCTCTATCACTATAGTTACCTCTATAACTATAGTTACCTCTATCACTATAGTTACCTCTATAACTATAGTTACCTCTATAACTATAGTTACCTCTATCACTATAGTTACCTCTATCACTATAGTTACCTCTATAACTATAGTTACCTCTATAACTATAGGTACCTCTATAACTATAGTTACCTCTATAACTATAGTTACCTCTATCACTATAGTTACCTCTATAGCTATAGTTACCTCTATCACTATAGTTACCTCTATAACTATAGTTACCTCTACTACTATAGTCACCTCTATTGCCATAGATACCTCTATCACTATAGTTACCTCTATCGCCATAGTTACCTCTATCACCATAGTTACCTCTATAAATATAGTTACCTCTATCACCATAGTTACCTCTATCACTATAGTTACCTCTATCACTATAGTTACCTCTATAACTATAGTTACCTCTATCACTATAGTTACCTCTATCACCATAGTTACCTCTATCGCCATAGTTACCTGTATAACTATAGTTACCTCTATCACCATAGTTACCTCTATCACTATAGTTACCTCTACTACTATAGTCACCTCTATCACCATAGTTACCTCTATCACCATAGTTACCTCTATCACCATAGTTACCTCTACTACTATAGTCACCTCTTTCACCATAGTTACCTCTATCACTATAGTTACCTCTATCACTATAGTTACCTCTATCACCATAGTTACCTCTATCGCCATAGTTACCTGTGCTTTTTATGGTATTACAGTTTTTGCCACTCAATAAAATGTCTAAAATTAAGCCCCCCCCCCCACACACACAAACACGCACACTTAACCAGATTCAGCAGTGTGTGAGGCATTCAGTATATTCCTATCAGGCTTGGCAAATCCCCCAAACAGTTGACAGATCGCCGGCACGACACCAAAAGCTCATTACTGCAGCTTTTCTCCGTAATCCTGTCACCTCGACCCCATTAGCTTTAAATAAATGCTTTCTGCTCTCTGGGTGCCAGCTGCAGCCGTGTGTGATATCCGACAACGTGTGTAACGTGTGATCGCACTGACTGTGGATTTGTGCTCTGTGTTCACTCCAGTGGTGTAGTCAGATATGGAAATGAGGAGCTGTGCAGACCCCAGATTCTCAGAAAGAAGTGTGGTTCATTGAATGTAGATCTTTTTCTATTATAGAACAATCCACCTGGAGATGATGATATACTTTACTTTCACTTTCATTCTTCTAGGACATCAGAACTTACCGCATTTAGCAAAAACAATTAGCATTGAAGTGAAGACTTTATTTACATATGGTTTCTTCTCCTTAATCATTAAAATAATTGTTAAAATAATTATAGTAATATATTAAAAAATTGTAAATAAACAATAAATATAATAACAGAAATTAATGGTGATCAGCTTGGACTTTTCTAGAATGACTTCCTGTTTCCCAAAATCTGTTCTGTCATGTGGTTTAGAAACATACCCTAGACAGCGACAGCAATGACGGCATGAGCGGGTCAGGGATCGGTCAAACGATGACCTTCCACTGGATAAGGGATGTGTAGAATTGAGAAATCCTGAGTGAGATACATAATTCTACAGAACTGGTTTAATAAATAAACTGGGCTGTGTGTGGAGGTCCAGCACGGCGTCTGTGCATTGCTTCATTGTGATTCACTCGCCAACAGATCTGTGTTATACACACACTAACATATGCTGCACAAGCTGATGTGCGTGTGTATGTGTGTGTGTGTGTGTGTGTGTGTGTGTGTGGGTTAGAGGGGTGAAATCTAACTCACATCCTTGTTCCTACACCATGTGGATTCTCCTGCTCGTACATCTGCTCTGTCAGTCCTACAAACCCAAACCGGATCAGGGTTAACTGGGGTTTTCATATTTTCTACAAACACTAGTTAATATCTATAATATCTTTAATAATGAAAGAATATAAATTACAGCATGGGCCTCTGCATCGCAAGAACCAAATTGGAGAACTGCTGTTCCTGTAGACAAGGATCCAAACTGAGCAGATGTGTTCAGTCTGGACCATACATCTTCTTCTTCTTCTTCTTCTTCTTCTGCTGTTCTTCCTAGTTTAATCCTTTTGAAATCTCCTGGACACTCTGCTCCGAATCTCTGTGGCCGATTCCCACTCTGTCCAGCACAGATCACTCAGCTCGGATTTCCCACAATCCTCTGGGACCCGGCCCGTCTCTTGGCAGACGGAAATGGCTTAGTGGGTTTTTGGATTTGGCAGCATCTGTAAATAGATTTGGGAAGGCCTGAGGTGAAGAAGTCCATCCAGGATCAGTTACTGGAGGGCACCAGTGGATCTGAGGCTTGGCTTTCTCACATATCACGGTCATCACACTAAGCCTGGGAGAAGTGTGTGTGTGTGTGTATGAGAGACTCAAGTGTGTGACAGTAGTGTGGATGGGAGATGGGGGTAAAACCCTTATGCACTACTCTTCAGGGAAACTGGAGGAAAAGCTGAGATTAAATTTTATCCATTTTCTCTCTTTAAAGCTGTTATTGGTGTTCATCTGGTTAGTGCAGTGTTTACACCAGGACACAAGAGTTTAACTTAATATGAACTTTACTGAATCTTAATTTGAGTCCACAGCAGGGGTTAAAAGACACATGACATGAAACACACATAAGATCAAACACACATGAGATCAAACACACATGATATCAAACACACATAAGATCAAACACACATGAGATCAAACACACATGAGATCAAACACACATGATATCAAACACACATGATATCAAACACACAATATCAAACACACATGATATCAAACACACAATATCAAACACATGTGATATCAAACACACATGATATCAAACACACATGAGATCAAACACACATGATATCAAACACACAATATCAAACACATGTGATATCAAACACACATGATATCAAACACACATGAGATCAAACACACATGAGATCAAACACACATGATATCAAACATACAATATCAAACACACATGATATCAAACACACATGATATCAAACATACAATATCAAACACACATGATATCAAACACACATGATATCAAACATACAATATCAAACACACATGATATCAAACACACATGAGATCAAACACACATGATATCAAACATACAATATCAAACACACATGATATCAAACACACATGAGATCAAACACACATGATATCAAACACACAATACCAAACACACATGATATCAAACACACATGATATCAAACACACAATATCAAACACGTGATATCAAACACACATGAGATCAAACACACATGATATCAAACACACAATATCAAACACATGTGATATCAAACACACATGATATCAAACACACATGATATCAAACACATAAGATCAAACACACATGAGGTCAAACACACGAGATCAAACACACATATCAAACACACAATATCAAACACATGTGATATCAAACACACATGATATCAAACACACATGAGATCAAACACACATGATATCAAACACACAATATCAAACACACATGATATCAAACACACATGATATCAAACACACAATATCAAACACATAAGATCAAACACACATGAGATCAAACACACGAGATCAAACACACATATCAAACACACAATATCAAACACATGTGATATCAAACACACATGATATCAAACACACATGAGATCAAACACACATGAGATCAAACACACATGATATCAAACACACATGATATCAAACACACATGATATCAAACACACATGAGATCAAACACACATGATATCAAACACACAATATCAAACACACATGATATCAAACACACATGATATCAAACACACAATACCAAACACACATGATATCAAACACACATGATATCAAACACACATGATATCAAACACACATGAGATCAAACACACATGATATCAAACACACATGATATCAAACACACAATACCAAACACACATGATATCAAACACACATGATATCAAACACACATGATATCAAACACACATGAGATCAAACACACATGATATCAAACACACAATACCAAACACACGATATCAAACACACAATACCAAACACACATGATATCAAACACACATGACATCAAACACACATGATATCAAACACAATACCAAACACACATGACATCAAACACACAATACCAAACACACATGATATCAAACACACAATACCAAACACACATGAGATCAAACACACATGACATCAAACACACATGATATCAAACTCACAATACCAAACACACATGATATCAAACACACAATACCAAACACACATGATATCAAACACACATAATATCAAACACACATGAGATCAAACACACATGACATCAAACACACATGATATCAAACACACATGATATCAAACACACATGAGATCAAACACACATGACATCAAACACACATGATATCAAACACACAATACCAAACACACATGATATCAAACACACATGATATCAAACACACATGATATCAAACACACATGAGATCAAACACACATGATATCAAACACACAATACCAAACACACATGATATCAAACACACATGACATCAAACACACATGATATCAAACACACAATACCAAACACACATGATATCAAACACACATGATATCAAACACACATGAGATCAAACACACATGATATCAAACACACAATACCAAACACACATGATATCAAACACACATGACATCAAACACACATGATATCAAACACAATACCAAACACACATAATATCAAACACACAAGAAGAGCAGAAAACAAGAGACAGGAATTAGCAGGACTGGATTTAAACTTAAGGAAGTCACAATAAGTATTTACAATAAAAACAGGATATGAATAAACAAACTAATTAAAGACTGACAGTTTACAGGTGAACACAGTCACGCAACACACAGACAGGATGGGGGAGGAGTCAGGACCAGAACTAAAGTAATAAACATGAGCAGACTGTTTAAATACAAACTACACATTAACACGAATTTACAATCAAACTAATTATCATAAAACTACCTCCAATAAGTGTCCTAATTAACTCAAGCTTCAAAACAGACAGTATTAGTGCCTGATAAGTAATGTGAACAAACTAGTTACATCCATTAACTAAATAATTATTACATTATTATTTAATAATTATTAAAACCAATCAAATCTAAATAATGAGTAAAAATAATGAAGTATTAATGAATTAATAATGAAGTAGATTTACTGAATAATTACACAGGATTTGGAATATTTATGTAACAGAAGGAATCATATGGAATAATTCGGAATCATTCAGAAGTATTCAGTGTATTTGAGTAACAGTTGGAGCAATTAAGCAAAAAATAAAATATAATGAAATAATTGAATACTGAATACTGAAAACACTGAATAACTCTAAGTCTCATTCTGAATTAATTAACAAGGAATATCAGAAGTCAGGCGTCACTCTGTTGCTTTCTGAAAGCGTCCGACTTTCAGACTCTCAGTGGACAGTGCATTACTGAGTCTCTGTAATCATGGTGTGTTTCTGCAGGAAGGACTCCATCTGACCGACACTGAGAACGAGGCAAAAAGAAAACAAACAGCTCACACAAACATCTACAGACAATCATCATCAGGTGTTGATTAATTCTCTCTAACACCAGCTCTGTTTATTTTAATGTACGTTTCCATAGCAACAGCTCATTCTCGGGGTGAGAATGTCCATCTGGTTTTCTGTAAGGAGACGTTTATGTAATCTATGGATTAGGCACTATATAGGCAAAAGTTTATCTATTGACCTGTCTGTTTCTTTTTCTTCCTGTCTATCTCTCTATACTTCTGTATCACTTTATCTGTCTTTGTAAGTCTCTTTCTTAATCTTTGCCTTTCTATTTTATTTTATTCTATTACTCAATTCTTCCTTCCTCTCTCTCTGTCTCTCTCTCTCTCTCTCTCTCTCTCTCTCTCTCTTTTGTCAGCACTGTTGCTGCTCATTAGCTGGTCCTTTTTTTACTCATGCTGCAGGCTTTCATGTATGTGTGTGTGTGTGTGTGAGTGTGTGTGTGTGTGTGTGAGTGTGTGTGTGAGTGTGTGTGTGAGTGTGTGTGTGTGTGTGTGTGAGTGTCACTAACTGTGCTCTCGTTACCCCAGCAGGTTGAAAGATGTTCCTTTGTTCTCACACATAGCCGCTCAGTGTCACATTGCCACACACGCACATGTACACACACACACACACACATTTTCCCTGTCTTCTCATTTGTGCTGTGTTTGTGTTATTGTATCCTGCAGTGAAATCTCTGTCTCTCTCTCTCTCTCTCACACACACACACACACACACTGCATGAGGAGAGCTGAAGTGGCCTCATACACACTCTGCTGAAGATGGAGACACTTCCTTAAAATAACAGGAGTGCGATAATCCACTTTACACTCCAAAAATGGAAACCGAAAAGTCTCACACTCTCTCTCTCTCTCTCTCTCTCACACACACACACACACACACACACACACATACACAGGCTCCCAGTGTGGGTCTGGAGGGAAATTAGCGCTGTGTTTTGTTGTAGAGGAATCCTTCTAACATATGTGTGCTTTATTAGCCAGATAGCTTAGCATTAGCACAGATCACCTCATAGTCAGAATTAGCATTATAAACGTTTTATAACGTTTATAAACGACTTCCTGTTAGCTAGACATTTAACTAATATAACTAAAAAATCTTCTGTCAGGTTAGCTTGTAGCAACCGATTATCGTTAGCAATGATGATTATATTAGCAGTGACGTTTCTAAAGATTATGATTAAGATTCCTCTCAGAAATCCTGCTAGCTAACTGTTTAATGCTAGTGGTGATCTCATTAGCAGTGAGGAATAGCGTTTTTAATTCCTTGCAGAAATCCTGCTAATTCTCTTATCTCGTGTCTTAGGAAAAGCGCTAGCTTGGCTCGCTAGCATAGCCCTGAGTATCAGGAGATAACTCTAGCTCAGTGGCTCTTTTTTCCCTACTGATCTCCTCATCAGATCATTTCCTGCTCTTCATATTGAACAGGAAGTTTCCTCCTCGCTGTGTTCGCTCTCTAATCCTGCTCTGTTCCTCCTAACAACTTCCACACTCTGCTGAGCCGGACTCTCCTGCTCCGACACGCCGGAATAATCCGCTCTTCTCCCAGGAAACTGAATTCTCTCTCTCTCTCTCTCTCTCTCTCCTGATATCTGCAGCTGACCAATCTGCCCTGCAAGCTTTGAAGAAAAAAACATCCATTTTTATTTTTTTCATCAAGTAGAGGATTACTCGCTGGTCAAAGTCATTTCTCTTTTTTTTCTAAAAAAGTTCAAGAAAAAAATATGGAGCATTTTCTGAAACACTCAAATACTCAGCATCAGTTTGTGTTTTATTAATTTTTATTAATTTTTTAAAATAATTTTATTCATTTGTTTATAATTACATCAGACGAGGGAGTTCCGTTACAGCAGCTATAAACACTCTGTCCCTCAGCAGACAAACGTTATTCTCTCTCTTTAAGTTAAAATAAAAAAAACAAACAGACAAACAACAACAAAAAATGCAGATTATTATGTTACAGAGAACCAACAAGAAGCTGAGCTGTTGCTATAGAAACAATAACGTGTTAGATGTAAGTGGCCATGGCAGAGGAAATCCAGGAAATTCAGGACATTCAGCTTGTCACATGCTGGTTATTGGTGTTTTTCACGTTTTCTCACTGGGTGTGTCTACAGGAGATCAAGTTGTATTTGATATTTCTGATCGGACCGTGAGTACATCGGACAGGTTTAGATCGGAGGCAGTATTAGTGTGCTCCTGAGGGAGTGTACTCCTGATCTTTAAGGCTA
>NC_080718.1:6372985-6385485 GCF_019097595.1 Hemibagrus wyckioides | reverse complement strand
TCACATGAGGGAGTTGTATGCTTGTGCGTTCTTTCTTTCTTTCTTTTTTTTTTTTTTTTAAATCCTCGTGCATCCTCACGTCCATCTTCTTCCTCTTCTTCACCATCTCCTTCTCGAGGGGGAATGTAGAAGGGATGTAACTCTCGCCTGAGATTCAGGCATGATCTAATCCGGATCCTGATCTTCTGCTCTTCTGGAGGAAAGACGGGACGGAAAAAAATTAAGCGCTTTAAATTTCGTCTGAAGCATGTGGAGGTTATACCGCGTTATAATGCAGGGGTATTCACATCATGCAACTTGATATAATGGAATTTCTTTCATGAGAATGTTTCCTGCTGCACCAAATGGAGAAGCTTTTCCACTCTCACCTTCTTCTTCTTCTTGAGGAACACTACGGGATTTTGACTTTTTGGGATTTCTGATTTTTTTTTAAAGGGCGGATTCGTAGTTTGTTTGTTTGTTTGTTTATTTTTTGCTCGGAGCGAAGGATATGGGCTGCTGCTTTATCGGATTCTCCAGTACAATGGTTTTAGGATCGGACCGGATGGAGGAGAACCGAGCAGCAGGAGAAAATCCGACATGTGAGGAGATCGAGCTGCTCTGACCCTAACCGAGCTCCTGTGCAGAGCTGACATTACTGATTCAAGGTAAAGTTCATGCATGCTTATTATATCATGTATAATTTATACACGGACTCAGTGACGGGTGCGCGTGCCCTGCGGTGTGGAAGGTTTGGAGTTAACAGTGTGTTAGAAATGAAGTCATGATGTTTGTCCGCTGCGATGCAGGATGTTCTACCTTTAAATTTGGGGAGCTGCACGGTTCTGATAAATGACTAGAGGTCTGAAGGTGTGTGTGTGTGTGTGTGTGTGTCTCGTTAACGCAGCATCTTCACATCTACAGCCTCACCCCGTGCTGAAATCCGTATCAGCAAAACGTACATGTGCACCCTGATCTCAAATTCCTCTCCAGTGCGCTCTGTGTGTGTGTGTGTGTGTGTGTGTGTGTGTGTGTTCTTGGCAGAGGTCCAGAATGATCATATATAGTCATCTGCTCTCTTCACCTCCATAGAAGGCACGTGTGGGTTACACCAATGCTGCTATTCACTCCAGAGACACCATCGCTCGTCTCAATTAGGGCAGTATGTGTGTGTGTGTGTGTGTGTGTGAGAGAGAGAGAGAGAGAGAGAGAGAGATAATTAGCAAGATGGAGAGATGAGACAGAGTTACAGAGCGATGGTGAGGTGGAAAATGAGGAGAGGAAGAATGAGAGATGATGATGGAGAAAATTGTCTTCAGGATTCATTAGATGAGTTAGATAGATAGATAGATAGACAGAATAATGCAGATCTGCAGTCTCCGTCCCTTCTCTTTCTGACTTTGTCTCATTTTAATGTAATTAATCTAAATAAGGATGATTTGCTTGATTAAAAGAGACACAGTACATTTCCGGCTCAGATTCTGAACGTCTCGTGAAACAGATAAAAAGTAGAGTGGCTTATTTGCAGTTTGCTGTGAAGTTGTTGGCCTGAAGAAGTGCAGTGCATCTTCACTTGGCTGGTGGTGCTATAATTCAGTTTATGCTACAGCTGCACACACTGCGTGTGTGTGTGTGTGTGTGTGTGTGTAACCATATCACACTGGTGTCTTTTTGAAATATCCAACAGATTTAATTCATCTACTGTTTTATTACATTTTATACTAATTACATGACGTAGAACATCTCAGGAACATCCTTCATGCTCTGAAGATCTTTTCCACCTCAAATCTTTCCAAGAATTTAGAAAAATATTTTCAAGAAAATTTACAGAATCAAGATTTTCCCCTTTTTTAAAGTTCTGTTCCATCTATCTAAGACCTAGCTCACAAGTAACTGATGATTAAAGCTCGCTGTGAAACTCGAGCTATCTTTGAACGTAACCAGGCTGCTACACATCGGCTAGCTTCCCTGTTAACAAGATTAGCCATATTGCTAATGCTAGCACAACTGGGTAGCACTGCATGTGGAGTGTCGTATTGGTTGTAGCTGCGCTCTTAATAAACACAAACAACTTCACAGTGTATTAGCATTTCAGCTGCGACAGAAACCGATTCGGAAAATAAAGTGAAGTGACACCAAGAGCCTGAGAGGTTCTAGATCATTAAGAAAAAAAAGAGCAGTAATTTGGCAAAATCTGTAAGATTTCATCAGTTGTTTTTCACTGATTGTTTCATGAGCAGAAAGATTTCCAAGTTATGAAGCTGATTATCCGATCCAATCACTTTTTCTTTTAAAATCTAGAACTGTCCAGCCATCTAATTTTTAGCTAAACTGTCTGGGAATCTGTAGAGAACAAAAATCTTTCTATTTATAATATCTTCAAGAATTTACTGGATAATTATGGGCTGAGTGTTTTACAGTCATAAAGCGTTCCAGGTGATGATCCTGAGCAGGCTTCATTATCCAGTGAATTAAAGAACCCTTTTCTTTTTGAAGTCTAGAACCTGTCAGGCTTTAATTATTCACCTCAACTGTGCTTAAGGTTTTTTTTAAAGGGTGCATTGGACAAACGAAGGGTTGAACTCTACAACAGAGAGTTCCACTAACACAAGGGTTCCAGGTTAGGAGAATAAACACCATGCATTATCCGTTTAACACTAAAGGAACCCTTGAAGAACCCTTCCTCTTTTCCTCCTGCCTAGCAGCTCCATGTCCAACATTCTCCTACCAATATCCTCACTCTCCCTCCTCTGGACATGTCCAAACCATCTTAATCTGTCCTCCCTAACTTTGTCCCCCAAACACCCAACATGGCTGTCCCTCTGATGTACTCGTTCCTAATCCTGTCCAACCGTGTCACTCCCAAAGAGAACCTCAACATCTTCAGCTCTGCTACCTCCAGCTCTGACTCCTGTCTCTTCCTCAGTCTCTAAACCATACAGCATGGCCGGTCTCACCACTGTCTTGTTCATACTGACCATCACTCTAAAGGACACTTTAATATACACACTCTTATGGGAAAAGGGTTCTCTTAGGGGTTCTGTGTTCTTCTCTTCCTAATTTGTAAACATTACAGTTCCGTCACTGCAACGGTTCTTTGGATTATGAACAAATGGTTTTCCAGTACTCTTAGAGCCGAGCGTCTTTTAAGGAAAGGGTTCTTAGAGCTGGAACTCTTTCAGATAGGAAACTACATTGTTGTAGGGTTCTACATAGAATATAATGGTTCTTTAAAAGGTTCCTTGAACAGTGGAAGGTTTTGGAGTTCCGTACACTTACTCAGGTTATAAAACAAGGACATTTTGAGCAGTTAACTGGATAATGAAGAGTTCTAACTGGAACAGTAGGAAACACTTATTCGTAAGGTTCTACCAGAGGCACAACTAAAGAACCTTTACGAGTGCAGCTGTGATGATAGTAATTGATGGATGGAGACACCAGATGAGCTCGCCTGTATGTCGTATCGAACCCTGAGCAGAACCCGAAGCGTATTTTACAGAGAAAGTCTTCTTACTGATGGGATTATCAGACTAGCCGTGTCTGTCTCTCTGACATTTCTAGGATGATTAAGTCCTCTGTAATGACGTTTCTGCTGATTGTTAACGAGTGGGAAATGCACTGAGTGTGATTGTGGGACAAACAGGGCAGAGATGCAGGATGCAGGGCTTCGATTTCGACTTCAGCCGCAGTTATTTCTGCTCAGACACCAAGACGACGCCTTTAATGTGCACTATTTCCTGTTCGGCAACCAATGATACAGATCATCAATAAAATCTTCAGCATTACCAGGACATGGTACTGAAGTGTTAAGGGCTGGAGAAAGTGTGTGTATGTGTGTGTTATGGAAAAATTCTTATTGACAAATTCATTGTTTTGTGAACTTTGAGCGTTATTAATGTATCAGATTGTTTATTGACATGTTTTTTCTCTTTGCTGTCTGCCTTCTCTTTGTCCCCATGT
Organism: Hemibagrus wyckioides; assembly: GCF_019097595.1. NCBI lineage: Eukaryota > Metazoa > Chordata > Actinopteri > Siluriformes > Bagridae > Hemibagrus > Hemibagrus wyckioides. Next base: position 6,381,546 of record NC_080718.1, on the reverse strand, counting down.
GGGTTCAGAGGGAACTTCTTCATCTCACTGTCTGCTCCACACATGACAATAAAGCTGTGGACCGACTTTATTTAACCTTCGTGAGGTTAAATTTGGACGCAGGAGATGACCAGGTTACAGTGAAGCAAGCAGACGCTGTTAATATTTCACACTCGGAGACCGCGGTGCAAGCCTGAGCGCTCGTTATTAATGAACCGGCCGCCATTAGAGAACCGAGGGAGCTGTTTACTCGTCTTATCGAGCAGATCTGCAGTGGCATCGTCGCCATCAGGACGGGTTTCTGTGGGGGGTTTAGGTAACATGCTACTTCTCCTTTGTTCTGCATGTGCAGTGTGAGATGTCTGACAGATAACCACGCTCAGAATGCCTATGAGTATCAGAAGATAATAGACTGGAACTGGCTGGATTTACATCATGAGAGCATAAGCATTTAGCAAAGCAAGCTAACTAAACTAGCTACGTTCTTCTTTCTAGCTTTATTTTTCATCTCAATTTTTTTATACACATTTAGTGAGAGATCATGTACGATAGCAAGTTTTATGTTTTTCTTCCAGTTTATGTGTCAAACATTTAACTGGAGCTAATTCCATCTAGGAACTGAAGCCATGTTGCACACAGGATCGGTCAGAAGAGCTGAAGACAATCACATAGAAATGTCATGGTCAACGATTAGCATTAGAATCAAAAAGCTGCTGTTTAATCTAGCTAAGTTTATTCTCTAAAAATAAACACACCTCCATTACAGGACTGTTTCTATGGTTACATCTTCTGTTGTTCATCATTTTTAATTAAGCACTGTAGCCTATAAATAATTAGGTATGATGATGATGCCATGTAATTGTTTAGCCCTGACTGGTTAATGCTTGTAGTCAGGGTTATTTTCCATCGTGGTTACGGCTGGTTTCTTGCAAGAAAGAAAATCATATATACGCTAACGTTCAAAGGTTTGGGAAGTTTCACTTGGAAATTTCCTTGTTTTCCAGCACCTCCCTTCCACGCCTGTTTCTGTTCTGGTTAAAAGCAGTTTGCGATGTTCTATGAAGGGAGAAGTTCAGCATGGTGAGATAAGAGAAAAGAAATAAAGTTCTCTCTTTTTGAGCCAATAAACAAAAACAGATCTCTTGCTGCTTCAGATGCTAAACTAACCTAAAGAAGGGCACTCTTATTGCTCTCTCCATCACTGCAGCGGTTTTCAGTGTTAGAAGGTTTTCTAATAATCAATTAGCTGTATAAAACGATTAACTTGGATTAGCAAACATTACATGAGGCAGAAACAGAGGACTGATGGCTGCTGATAATGAGCCTGAGCCTGCGACAGTGTCTGATCTGATTCATCTGAAGTTGGAGAATTGGATAAAAATGGTTTTTTCTTTAGAAAACAAAGAAATTTCCCAAACTTTTGAACAGTAGTGTCGGTGTATATAACACTACATCACAGTGGTTAAGTGTTGTTTTATTGCACACTGAAAACGCTGCACCTACCCCTGTGTGTCAGCCGGGAGGACGCTACACAGCTAGGAAGCTTTAGGGCTGGATGATGTGACACAAATATATCACAATTACAGCAAACCAAATGCAGCAAAACTGCAGCACTGCATTTAAAAACAGCGAAGAAGCTCAGTGATATCTTTATTTAATGATAAACATGAAAGTGAAACACTTGTGCACCATGCCTTCGTTATTCCACATGTGGAAACAGAAACCTAATTTTTGGCTCTGAACTCAAATCTTAAGTTATATTTATGGCTGGTGTTTACATAGCCCTCCATAACTGTGTTATTAGGAGTCATAAAAAGCTAATGTCATCATACATCACTTGGATTAAGTGTGCATGTATCCTGCAGCATTTTGCAGATGCAGCATGACCTGAATCCTTTGTGGGCTATTTTAGAGAATGAAAGGACAGAGTCAGGGTTTTAGAGCACAGCAGGCACTTTGTGAGTTCGGTTTCAGAGGAAGTTAAACAGAACCGCAGAGAGACTGGGAACTCATACACTCCTACACTGCGACTGACAGCACCAAGGCCGTGCGTTTCTTCTCTGTGACAGACGGCACAGAGACCACACCTCCTTCTTTGTGACTGACAGCACAGAGGCCATGCCCCTTACACTGTGACAGACAGCTTAGAGGCCACGCCTCCTTCTCTGTTACAGATCTATTAGTCCAAAAGCCACATCTTTTTTAGCACCTGTGGTGCAGAGGCCACACCTCCTTAACTATGATTGGTGCAGAGGCCACACCCATTCAACTATGACTGGTGCAGAGGCCACACCTATTCAACTATGACTGGTGTAGAGGCCACACCTCCTTAACTATGATTGGTGCAGAGGCCACACCCATTCAACTATGACTGGTGCAGAGGCCACACCTCCTTAACTATGATTGATGCAGAGGCCACACCTCCCTCACTATGACTGGTACAGAGGCCACACCTCCTTTGCTGGAAGTGACAACATATAGGACACACCCCTTAACTGTGATGGGTGCAGAGACCACACCACCTTCAGTAGGACTAAAAGTATTACCTTTCCTGTAAAATGAGTCCATGCCTTTCGTAATCAGACTGACAGACATTGAGCATATCTGTGTACAGAGAGGCCACACCTCCTTCAAAGGAACTGACAGGTGCAGTGGTCACAACCTCAATTGCAAACTCAGAGGCCATACCTCCATTGCTAGAATTGATAGTACAGGGGACACACCTCTTTCACTGAGACTGACAAATACAGACCACACCTACTTTATGTTAAAGTTATAGTGACCACACCCCTTGATTGAAATTTAATCCTCAGAACTACACCTCTTTAAGTAAGACTGGCCTTTAGGGCAAAAATATCAATTTAAATACCTGAGAATATTTTTCCAGGTCTGTGTCACAATATTTCATTTTGGAAAAAAAGAATGCCAAAAATGTCAGCCCAGTATTTAAAAAATCGAAAACATTTAACTTTCATTTAACATTGAAATTTCGAACAAAAATAAACAACAGGTGTAAAATGGTGATGTGGATATGATGTCGCATTGCCCAGTGCTGTTTGCTGCCCTGAACATGGTAAACGGTGCATTTTGGAGAGTTGGCATCACAGGTGGGATGAAATGGTGCAGTAAACAGCAGGGTATCTGTCTGTGATAATGAGCTGTCAGCGGTGAGCTCTGATCTCGACACCCCACCGGGGCAAACTGTGGAAAAGTGACAGCTGTGCATAGAAATAGACACTGTGTATAAAGGCCAATCAGGTAGTAATGTAATTAGACGTGTCTGTGTGTGTATTCTGTGTGTCTGTGTGTGTGTGTGTGTGTGTGACAGGTTGGAGAAAAAAGCATGGTTCCCTTCAACATGGTTTAAAACAAGGTGCATGTGAAAAGTTACAGATATACAGATATCATAAATGTGTATTGCGAGATAATAAAAGTGAATTGATTTGAAAATTTTTAATGTGGTAGAATATTATTTCAGTGAAACAGAATCACAGCAGAATATTTTAGCTGATAAATGTGAGAATTAGGACATGATGAATATACATAGTGCACCATCATTATTCAGTATCTTGTGTTGAAGTACTCAGAATATCAGAATCTGAATTAAATACTAAAGTTGTGTTTAGAGATGTCTCTCTCTCCCTTTAAGTGTCAATTAAATGGGATAACTCATTAACTAGAAATTAAACAAGCTATGCCTCATTTATTAGTACTGGCAAGAACATAGTCACTGAATTATTCTCCTGTCACTGAGAGTGAAAGATACAGTGGCCACGCCTACTTACTGAGACTGACAGATACCGTGGCCACGCCTACTTACTGAGACTGACAGATACAGTGCCCACGCCTACTTACTGAGACTGACAGATACCGTGGCCACGCCTACTTACTGAGACTGACAGATACCGTGGCCACGCCTACTTACTGAGACTGACAGATACCGTGGCCACACCTACTTACTGAGACTGACAGATACAGTGCCCACGCCTACTTACTGAAACTGACAGATACAGTGGCCACGCCTACTTACTGAAACTGACAGATACAGTGCCCACGCCTACTTACTGAGACTGACAGATACAGTGCCCACGCCTACTTACTGAAACTGACAGATACAGTGCCCACGCCTACTTACTGAGACTGACAGATACAGTGCCCACGCCTACTTACTGAGACTGACAGATACAGTGCCCACGCCTACTTACTGAGACTGACAGATACAGTGCCCACGCCTACTTACTGAGACTGACAGATACAGTGCCCACGCCTACTTACTGAGACTGACAGATACAGTGCCCACGCCTACTTACTGAAACTGACAGATACAGTGCCCACGCCTACTTACTGAAACTGACAGATACAGTGCCCACGCCTACTTACTGAAACTGACAGATACAGTGCCCACGCCTACTTACTGAGACTGACAGATACAGTGCCCACGCCTACTTACTGAAACTGACAGATACAGTGCCCACGCCTACTTACTGAGACTGACAGATACCGTGGCCACACCTACTTACTGAGACTGACAGATACAGTGCCCACGCCTACTTACTGAGAGTGACAGATACTGTGGCCACACCCACTTCACTAGAACTGATTGATACAGTGACCATGCTTACTCCACTGGGACTGATTGATACAGCGGCCACGCCCACTTCACTGGGACTGTCTCATATGGTGTTTGTGCCCACTTCACTGGGACTGTCTCATATGGTGATCACACCCAATTCGCTGGGACTGTCTGATATGGTGGCCATGCCTACTTCACAGGGACTGACTTATACAGTGATCACGCCCACTTCATTGGGACTAACTGATACAGTGATCATGCCCACTTCCCTGGGACTGACAGGTAGAGAAGCCCCGCCTCCTTCACTGTAGCCGAACTGTATCTCCTGGGTTTAAACACTTTACAGATCTCTTCAGGATCTTCACTCTGCTGCTGATCAGATCTGATTATTCAAGTCTAATTCCATCTGATGACTTCTTCCCCATTTTCCACTTCATGCTACTTCGTCTTTAAATGAGTTTCTCCTCTGAACACTGAGTGCTGGAAAAGGAAAAGCACCGATGAATCAAGTCTCATTAGTTTGTTGCTGGATGGAGAAGATGGAATTTCTAAAATTGGCTAAATATCTCAGTCTTTAACTGAGACTCAGGTCCAACTCAGGGTTTTTCTTTTACGTGTCAAAACGAATCACCATGATGTAGTAATGTATGATGTTATCCAGAGAATGTCTCTGTTGGTTAATTTTAAAATCACGCTGGTTATATTGTTCAGAAAAGTGGTAAATAAAAAATGTGCCATTTAGCCAGAATGAGCAATAAGGGGTGGAGCCAGATCAATAATAATAATAATAATAATAATAATAATAATAATAATAATAATAATAATAATACATATTATTATTATTATTATTATTATTATTATTATTTTATTCATTTTGATTTTTTTATAATTAGTTTACACCACAGCACTGTTAAATTCTGGCTTCTGATTGGTCAGAAGGTTGTAATTACTTTTATATTATATACACAGGTCTAAAATAATGTTATAATGTTATCGTTTCTATAGTAACGGCTCATTCACAGGGACGAGAACAGCAGATGCCCCAAATAAACGGATTTAAAAAAATAGCGTTAATGTGGTGAATTTTTTGCACAAGGAAATGTTTATTAAACCTTTAGGGAAGGAGTCTCCAATGTCAGAGCTTTGTAACAGTCAGTGTTAGAAAATAATCAGATAATTAAGGGTTTTTTTTCTCCAGAAAGGGTTCTACGCAGAACCCGATACGTGATACGGAAACTGGGTTCTACATGGGAACTTTATTTTCACTTTAATTCTGTAATACTCATCTCTCTCTCTCTGTAATTTAAATGGGATTCCTAGAACTGGATGTTAAAATGGATTTTCATTAGTCATCCATTAGAGAAATTGAGTCTCTGTCTTTCACACACACACACACACACACACACACACACACACACACACATTCATTTCAGCAAAATAATTTAAAACATTGAAAATAAATGAAATGGATTGTTTTTAATGCTGGTATTTGTTTTGTCTTTTCGCTTTCTGAGAATAAAATGAAATAAAAATCTTTCTGTTAAAAGGTTGAGGGTCTGTCGCTTCAGTTTAAGGAGTGAGGGGAAAGGTGGACCACTGATTGGATTAAGGATGACCTTAATCTGGCCTGGGAGACACACACACACACACACACACACAAAGCATTTCCTAGGCTGAACATGTGGTGCTGTGGGATTATTTCAGAATCCGTTTATGCTCTGTTGGTGTGTGTGTGTGTGTGTGTGTGTTTGACCTTCTCCAAGTGATACAGTAATAAAAGTGCAAAAATTGTGTGTTGCTGCCATGATGATAATAAAAAAAAAATCTCAGAAATATGTGTTAAAATTGCGCACGTTCCTAAAAAGCTAGATGATGTGCATGGGCTTTAATATCAGACCTTAAAATACCCCATATTCCCTCGGGTCAGTCCGGAGGCTCTGATTGGCTGTGATCAGCTGTTTAGCAGTCGAAAACATCTCGTTTTTTACTAAAAATATCCTTCATCTCGTTGGTGAAAGAGTGAGATGTTTACAAGAGAACCATCGAAGCTCACATCATGAACACGGAGGATTTGAATATTTTGTGGACTGAACTCACAGACGCTGCGTCCCAACTCACTATCCACTCTACACAGTGTCCAAGCTTAGAATTAAGCCTGACACAAAATGAGGATTCCACGTGTACCTGCTGTGGCTGTGGGCATGGCTCCTCCGGTTCCTCAACCTTAACTCATCACTCTGGTTTGTTTTCTGTTTCACAAAAAAGAAGTGAACTAGAATTGTAATTTAAACCGCCGTGACGCTGAGCAGGTCGTTAACTAATGATGAAAGAGTGGCTGCTGGAAAACGCATCACACAACACCGCACGCTCATGTTAATGTTCACCTTAATGAATCAGGTCTTGTCCTGTGAGATTCGTATCTGGACGTCTCGCTGCTCATTTCACGTTTCATTGCATCACCACAGTCTCGATACACACACTGAAAAAATACACAAAACAAAAGAGTGCGTCTATTGTTTGTATCAGTTTGAACACGTTTTCCACTCGGTCCTTATTTGTTACGTCTTTATTGTATGAAGCATTATGTATTGGGAGGAGGTCATAATGTTATATCTCTCTGGATTGATGGTTACTATGGAAACAGCACGCAGGCACTGTACCAGGAAACAATGTGAAATATAACGATTCTGTTTTGTTTGTTTTGTTGAGGCAACTTTCACAAACGTTTAGAACCGTGACGTCTGAATCAGTTCAGAGTCTCTCAGCCCCCGAGTGCAGAACCCTGGAGGAGGATCTATTCACGTTCTCCGTGAAGCTCCGTGTCAGAGTGCATCTTCTGTAGAAGTCTTCTCCGGGAAGCTTCTTAACACACAGCTAGCATCAAGTGAATATGAAGACATTTCATTAAGATCTGTACACGACGTTATTCATTCACCTGTGTGTTTTTACTCAGAGCACCCTGGTGAGAGATGAAGTGTGCAGTGTTCGTTAAAGGAGTTTGTTCTGCATGCTGGAGGTTTCTGGGTCGTGGAGGCGGCCATGTTTTGATGATGTGACCACAAGGGAGAAATTTTGCGCGCTCGGCTGGAGACAGTGGAGGTGTTGGTGTTTAACTCGGCTCTCTTACAGGAAGTGTGGGGTTTGTTCTTTTGGCTGTTGATTGGAGTAAAGCAGTGTCGCTGTCCATGGTGCTGAACTCAATGTCTGATTGGTTCTCTGATCGATGTCCTGAGCAATCACATAGCTTTATCAGCAAATACTCTCTCTCCCTCTGTCTCTCTCTGTTTATCTGTCTTTATCTCTGTATCTGCCCCCCCCTCTCTCTCTGTATTTTTGTCTCTCTCACATCATTTCTTTTTCTCTCTCTGTCTCTTTCTTCCTCTCTGTCTCTTTTATTTTCCTCCCACATACTTTCTTTTTCCAGTCTTAATTTCTCTCTCTTTCTTTCTCTGTCTTTTTACCTCACCAAAACATTGTACACCATCTTCCTCTGTCTTTTTGTTTATCTCTCCTTCTTACTCACTCTTTCTGTGTTTTTCTTTATCAATCCCCCCCCCTCTCTCTGGCTTGTAATCCCTTTCTCATTGTCTGCTCTCTGTTTCTGATATCATTTTTTGTCCCTCTTTCTTCATTGTCCGTTGTTCCTCTTTTCCATATATTTTACAGTATCCGTCATTCCACCTTTTCTCCCAGCTCTCCATCTATCTTTCTTCTCTCTAATTTTTTTATTCTCTTTCTTCTTTCTCTCACTTTCTTTCACCTCTCCTCTCTTGCATTTTTAATATTTCTTACTCTTACAGTGTTCTCTCTCATATCTCTCTCTTCAGTCTGTTTTTTTATCACTCTCAATCTAAACTTTCTCTTTCCTTTCACATCTCTCTCTGTCTCTGTTACTCTTTCTCCCTCTGTCTCCTCTCATTCCTCTCTAGTTCTCTCTCTGTCCCTCTCACTTTCTCCATCTCATATAGCTGTGCTAAATCCACACACTCGTCCTCCAGCTCTCCCTCTC
>NC_080718.1:6355485-6367985 GCF_019097595.1 Hemibagrus wyckioides | reverse complement strand
TATAGTTTATACAGATGTTATAGATGATGGAGTATAGCTTATATAGATGTTATAGATGATACAGTATAGTTTATAAAGATGTTATAGATGATACAGTATAGTTTATATAGATGTTATAGATGATACAGTATAGTTTATAAAGATGTTATAGATGATACAGTATAGTTTATATAGATGTTATAGATGATACAGTATAGTTTATAAAGATGTTATAGATGATACAGTATAGTTTATAAAGATGTTATAGATGATACAGTATAGTTTATAAAGATGTTATAGATGATACAGTATAGTTTATATAGATGTTATAGATGATACAGTATAGTTTATAAAGATGTTATAGATGATACAGTATAGTTTATAAAGATGTTATAGATGATGCAGTATAGTTTATACAGATGTTATAGATGATGCAGTATAGTTTATACAGATGTTATAGATGATACAGTATAGTTTATACAGATGTTATAGATGATACAGTATAGTTTATAAAGATGTTATAGATGATACAGTATAGTTTATATAGATGTTATAGATGATACAGTATAGTTTATAAAGATGTTATAGATGATACAGTATAGTTTATATAGATGTTGTAGATGATGGAGTATAGTTTATAAAGATGTTATAGATGATACAGTATAGTTTATAAAGATGTTATAGATGATACAGTATAGTTTATATAGATGTTGTAGATGATGGAGTATAGTTTATAAAGATGTTATAGATGATACAGTATAGTTTATAAAGATGTTATAGATGATACAGTATAGTTTATATAGATGTTGTAGATGATGGAGTATAGTTTATAAAGATGTTATAGATGATACAGTATAGCTTATAAAGATGTTATAGATGATACAGTATAGTTTATAAAGATGTTATAGATGATGCAGTATAGTTTATAAAGATGTTATAGATGATACAGTATAGTTTATAAAGATGTTATAGATGATACAGTATAGTTTATATAGTTGTTAGAGATGATGGAGTATAGCTTATATAGATGTTATAGATGATACAGTATAGTTTATAAAGATGTTATAGATGATACAGTATAGTTTATAAAGATGTTATAGATGATACAGTATAGTTTATATAGATGTTGTAGATGATGGAGTATAGTTTATAAAGATGTTATAGATGATACAGTATAGTTTTTATAGATGTTATAGATGATACAGTATAATTTATACAGATGTTATAGATGATACAGTATAGTTTATATAGATGTTGTAGATGATGGAGTATAGTTTATATAGATGTTATAGATGATGCAGTATAGTTTATAAAGATGTTATAGATGATACAGTATAGCTTATAAAGATGTTATAGATGATACAGTATAGCTTATAAAGATGTTATAGATGATACAGTATAGTTTATATAGATGTTGTAGATGATGGAGTATAGTTTATAAAGATGTTATAGATGATACAGTATAGTTTTTATAGATGTTATAGATGATACAGTATAATTTATACAGATGTTATAGATGATACAGTATAGTTTATATAGATGTTGTAGATGATGCAGTATAGTTTATATAGATGTTATAGATGATGCAGTATAGTTTATAAAGATGTTATAGATGATACAGTATAATTTATACAGATGTTATAGATGATACAGTATAGTTTATATAGATGTTGTAGATGATGGAGTATAGTTTATATAGATGTTATAGATGATGGAGTATAGTTTATATAGATGTTATAGATGATACAGTATAGTTTTTATAGATGTTATAGATGATGGAGTATAGTTTATATAGATGTTATAGATGATGGAGTATAGTTTATATAGATGTTGTAGATGATGGAGTATAGTTTATAAAGATGTTATAGATGATACAGTATAGTTTATAAAGATGTTATAGATGATACAGTATAGTTTATATAGATGTTATAGATGATACAGTATAGTTTATATAGATGTTATAGATGATACAGTATAGTTTATATAGATGTTATAGATGATGGAGTATAGTTTATATAGATGTTATAGATGATGGAGTATAGTTTATAAAGATGTTATAGATGATACAGTATAGTTTATAAAGATGTTATAGATGATACAGTATAGTTTATATAGATGTTATAGATGATACAGTATAGTTTATATAGATGTTGTAGATGATGGAGTATAGTTTATATAGATGTTATAGATGATGGAGTATAGTTTATAAAGATGTTATAGATGATACAGTATAATTTATATAGATGTTATAGATGATACAGTATAGTTTATATAGATGTTATAGATGATACAGTATAGTTTATGTAGATGTTATAGATGATGGAGTATAGTTTATATAGATGTTGTAGATGATGGAGTATAGTTTATAAAGATGTTATAGATGATACAGTATAATTTATATAGATGTTATAGATGATACAGTATAGTTTATATAGATGTTATAGATGATACAGTATAATTTATATAGATGTTATAGATGATACAGTATAGTTTATATAGATGTTATAGATGATACAGTATAGTTTATATAGATGTTGTAGATGATGGAGTATAGTTTATATAGATGTTGTAGATGATGGAGTATAGTTTATAAAGATGTTATAGATGATGCAGTATAGTTTATACAGATGTTATAGATGATACAGTATAGTTTATATAGATGTTGTAGATGATGGAGTATAGTTTATATAGATGTTATAGATGATACAGTATAATTTATACAGATGTTGTAGATGATACAGTATAGTTTTTATAGATGTTATAGATGATACAGTATAGTTTATACAGATGTTATAGATGATACAGTATAGTTTTTATAGATGTTATAGATGATACAGTATAGTTTATATAGATGTTATAGATGATGGAGTATAGTTTATATAGATGTTGTAGATGATGGAGTATAGTTTATAAAGATGTTATAGATGATACAGTATAGTTTATAAAGATGTTATAGATGATACAGTATAGTTTATATAGATGTTATAGATGATACAGTATAGTTTATATAGATGTTATAGATGATACAGTATAGTTTATATAGATGTTATAGATGATGGAGTATAGTTTATATAGATGTTATAGATGATGGAGTATAGTTTATAAAGATGTTATAGATGATACAGTATAGTTTATAAAGATGTTATAGATGATACAGTATAGTTTATATAGATGTTATAGATGATACAGTATAGTTTATATAGATGTTGTAGATGATACAGTATAGTTTATGTAGATGTTATAGATGATGGAGTATAGTTTATATAGATGTTATAGATGATGGAGTATAGTTTATATAGATGTTATAGATGATGGAGTATAGTTTATAAAGATGTTATAGATGATACAGTATAATTTATATAGATGTTATAGATGATACAGTATAGTTTATATAGATGTTATAGATGATACAGTATAGTTTATGTAGATGTTATAGATGATGGAGTATAGTTTATATAGATGTTGTAGATGATGGAGTATAGTTTATAAAGATGTTATAGATGATACAGTATAATTTATATAGATGTTATAGATGATACAGTATAATTTATATAGATGTTATAGATGATACAGTATAGTTTATATAGATGTTATAGATGATACAGTATAGTTTATATAGATGTTGTAGATGATGGAGTATAGTTTATATAGATGTTATAGATGATGGAGTATAGTTTATAAAGATGTTATAGATGATGCAGTATAGTTTATACAGATGTTATAGATGATACAGTATAGTTTATATAGATGTTGTAGATGATGGAGTATAGTTTATATAGATGTTATAGATGATACAGTATAATTTATACAGATGTTGTAGATGATACAGTATAGTTTTTATAGATGTTATAGATGATACAGTATAGTTTATACAGATGTTATAGATGATACAGTATAGTTTATACAGATGTTATAGATGATACAGTATAATTTATAAAGATGTTATAGATGATACAGTATAGTTTATATAGATGTTATAGATGATACAGTATAGTTTATATAGATGTTATAGATGATGGAGTATAGTTTATAAAGATGTTATAGATGATACAGTATAGTTTATAAAGATGTTATAGATGATACAGTATAGTTTATACAGATGTTGTAGATGATACAGTATAGTTTTTATAGATGTTATAGATGATACAGTATAATTTATAAAGATGTTATAGATGATGGAGTATAGTTTATTATTGAGGAGTGTGTAAGAAGTTTTACAGAATCTTCACACCTTGTTATTCTGGATTTTTTTTCTGTTTAATGTCCTTCTGATTAAAACTCTTCCTCTTCTGCTGACCTGTGTCTCTGAGCTGAAGCTGAGTGAAGATTCTAAATAGTTTACTCTCGTTACCTCTGTTTACTGCACAACACACACACACACTGACTACACACACACACACACACAAAGACACACACACATACACAAACACACACACTGACTACACACACAGACACACAGACACACACACACACACACACACACACACTGACTACACACACAGACACACACACATACACACACACTGACTACACACACATACAGACACACACACACACATACACACACACACACTTAGACACACACTGACACACACTGAATACACACACACACACTGACACACACTGAATATACACACAGAGACACACACTGACTACACACACTGACACACTGAATACACACACACACACACACACACACTGACTACACACACACACACACTGACTACACACACATACAGACACACACACACACACACACACACAAACTGACTACACACTGACACATTCACAGGCACACTTACATACCCACACACTGATGCCACACTGACACACACACTGACTACATACACTGACTACACATACAAACACACACACATACACACACACACACACACACACACTGACACACACACTGACTACATGCACTGACTACACATACAAACACACAGACATACACACACACACACACACACACACAGACACACACACTGACTACATACACTGACTACACATACAAACACACACACATACACACACACACACTGACACACACACTGACTACATACACTGACTACACATACAAACACACACACACACACACTGACACACACACTGACTACATACACTGACTACACATACAAACACACACACATACACACACACACACACACACTGACACACACACTGACTACATACACTGACTACACATACAAACACACACACACACACACACACACTGACACACACACTGACTACATACACTGACTACACATACAAACACACACACATACACACACACACACTGACACACACACTGACTACATACACTGACTACACATACAAACACACACACATACACACACACACACACACACACTGACACACACACTGACTACATACACTGACTACACATACAAACACACACACACACACACACACACTGACACACACACTGACTACATACACTGACTACACATACAAACACACACACATACACACACACACACTGACACACACACTGACTACATACACTGACTACACATACAAACACACACACATACACACACACACACACACACACACACACACTGACACACACACTGACTACATACACTGACTACACATACAAACACACACACACACACACACACACTGACACACACACTGACTACATACACTGACTACACATACAAACACACACACATACACACACACACACACACACTGACACACACACTGACTACATACACTGACTACACATACAAACACACACACACACACACACACTGACACACACACTGACTACATACACTGACTACACATACAAACACACACACATACACACACCCACACACACACACACTGACACACACACTGACTACATACACTGACTGCACATACAAACACACACACATACACACACCCACACACACACTGACACACACACTGACTACACATACAAACACACACACATACAAACACCCACACACACACACACTGACACACACACTGACTACATACACTGACTGCACATACAAACACACACACATACACACACCCACACACACACTGACACACACACTGACTACATACACTGACTGCACATACAAACACACACACATACACACACACATACTGACACACACACTGACTACACATACAAACACACATACATACACACACACACACACACAAACTGACTACACACACTGACACATTCACAGGCACACTTACATACCCACATACTGACACACTGACACACACACTGACTACACACACTGACACACACTGACTAAACACACAAAAACACACACATACACACACACTGACACTGATGCCACACTGACACACACACTGACACACACTGACTACACACACAAACACACACACTGACACACACTGATGCCACACTGACACACACTGACTACACACACTGACTAAACACACAAAAACACACACATACACACACACTGACACTGATGCCACACTGACATACACACACTGACACACACTGACACACACTGACTACACACAGAAACACACACACACACACACTGACTCTACACCGACACACACTGACTACACACAGACACACACTGACACACACTGACACACACTGACTACACACAGAAACACACACACACACACACTGACTACACACTGACACACACTGACTACACACACAAACACACACACTGACACACACTGATGCCACACTGACACACACTGACTACACACACTGACTAAACACACAAAAACACACACATACACACACACTGACACTGATGCCACACTGACATACACACACTGACACACACTGACACACACTGACTACACACAGAAACACACACACACACTGACTACACACAGACACACACTGACTACACACAGACACACACTGACTACACACTGACTACACACACTGAATACACACACACACACACACAGGATGTGAGGAATCATAAAAGCTCTGCTCTCATGAAGTTTCTGAGAATGGGAGAGTCCGCTCGTCCGGGTGACTGAAGCTCAGGTGGAAATGATTAGCTTTATTAGTTTTATTATTGGATCCAAATCCTCACATTCTCTCTCTCTCAGGACAGGAAATGTTCCAGAGATTTGTCCAGAGAAAAAGTGAGTGGTTTTATGGTTTTATGATTTTATCGAGTTCTATTAAAACCCTGCGACTGTCTGTGGTCTGATACACGGAGGTGATGTGAGATTCTGTAGACTGCTTTAGAAAATACAATTCTGATAACTTAAAAATAACTGAGCTTTAATAAATTCAGATGATTGTCCTTAACGAACGAAGGCTATGCTAGTTGATTCTATCTGCACATCTGCACAGACATGCCTCATAAAACCATTTAGATCACACAGGATTCAAAAAACAAGAAATTCTATTTTTACTAGCTTGCATAAATAGAGATCACGCTCGTTTTTAGTAAACTGAGTTGAAACCATTTAAAAAAATAAAATGAAAACTCACATTCTGCTAGTCTGCTAATTTGAGCTCATGCTAGTGTTATAGATAGTTTATACAGATGTTATAGACGACACAACATAGTATCAGGATTCAAAAAACAAGAAATTCTATTTTTGCTAGCTTGCATCAATAGAGATCGCGCTCGTTTCAGTAAACTGAGTTGAAAACTTTTTTAATAAAATAAAATTGAAAATTAAAAAATAAAATAAAAGCTCTTATGAAAATGAGACATTGGGGTTTAAAAGTCCGTGTTATGATTATGGCTCTCAGAATGCTTTGTCGGCTAAACGAGCGGAGAGGAGGAATACCTGCTGAAACAGGAAGAGATTAAACACCGAAGATCAATAAACTGCAGCGATTATTGGCTTCAAGGTCGAGCGATGAGCTGAGAAGAGTGCTGACGGAACACAAAACACGGAGAGAACGCCGTCCATTCCACTGAGCGTGAATCCGTTACACACGCCGCTTCATTAAAGGCTCATTACGCTTAATGGCACTGACGACTCAACTGCAGCAACTTAAGACTGACACACCTGGGGGAGGTGATCTACTACTGTGTGTGTGTGTGTGTGTGTGTGTGTGTGAGGAGAAGAGAATTAATTGAACAGTGTGATTCCTAAGGCCACTAGTGAAGGGATTTACGGCTCTTCCTCAGATCATTCACTTCATTGGAGTCGACTCCCAAATGACTCCCTTGCCATTTTCTGGCCAAACTCATTCATCTTTGGATCAATGACTTAAGTTATTTAAAAAAACAACCTTAATATAGCATTATATCTCCATCTCTTTTTTTAGACTTTAAATCGAAATCTCTTGCTATAATTCTTTGCTAGATCACTTAGTAGCTGTTCAACTCCAAACGAATCTCCTTATGATTCAGTCGATTCATTTCACCCACGACTGCGGTGTATGTGATTAACTCGATTCATTTCCTTACATGATTAAATTCAACTGTTCATCGCTAAATAGAAAACATTTGAAGGAAACTATTGTAGGTTTGTTCAGAAAAGCGAGTCGACTCTTTTAATAAGATTCAGCTCATTTAATAACATTCGACTCTATAATGCTCACTAAAAGTAAGTTCATTTCAGTGGCTGATGTTAGTGAGGTGTGCTAGCTCTCGCTTGCTAGTATGGATAACAAGACAGACATTACAAAACTGAAACGATTCGACTTAGAATCGACTCAGAATTGACTCAATTGCAGGAAGAGAATTAAACATGGAGTAAATTTTTCAGTTGACAGACAGAGAGAAAGAAAAACGGCTCATGTACTTATATGTGAGTTGAAAATGTAGAAGACCTGATTGGAAGCCGTAATGTTCATTTCTGTGGTTTTCTTTTTACGACTAACTCTGTTTCATTAAAACTGACTTTTATAGATTCGAGTGAAAAGTTGTTGAAACTGGTTATTACAGATATTACATTAATCTTTAATTATCTGATGTAATCAGACCTCAGATTTACAGACTTCACCCGGGAGAGAGAGAGGGGAAAAATCGCAAAGTGCTGATGCAGCCATTTTCATCACACACACACACACACAAACATACACACACACACACACACACTGCAAGTTTATGCCACTTTGCACAGCACATCTGCTCCACATGAAACTGCAGATCATCCAGTTTTTATGCTGCTTCTCTATTTTCAATCAGCTGCAGATTCTAATCCATTTCAATTAGCATTTTTAAGATAATCACGAGCGTGAAACGCTGGAAAAACACGTGTAATGTCGCCTCATAGAGACACGTCAGCGTTTGTACAGATTGATTATATCCACACAAACCGGTCGTGAGTGAGCGAGGACGAGAGCGAAGCTGCCTGATGGTCCATTAGCTCCTGAGAATCGTCTGAGAATGCAAAATCAATAATGAGAAAACAAAGTGATTCATTGGTGCTTTCACTTCGTCTGAATGGACCCCTGGCGGGTTCTTCTCCTCCTCCTCCTCGGTTCTTTAGGCACATGAGAACGCAGCACTCGCACCCCGGTCTGAGATTTGACCGAGTTGGACTTGTTCCGCTTGTAAGTGAACCTGATTGCCATGAGGAAGTGATTTGATTCTGAATCGACTCACTAGAGGAAGTGAATCAAACATAAGAAAGAAAGAAAAAAAGAAAGAAAGAAAGAAAGAAAGAAAGAAAGAAAGAAAGAAAGAAAGAAGCTTATGTCTCACACAAGTGAACGAAATCTCAACATTCACTGAAATGACTCCACTCGAGGTGTCGAACAAAAGAGTCGACTCAGTGTTCTTTCTTCATAAATATGTAAAACCAGGAAGCAGTGCAGTGAGTTTAGGTTTCGTGTGTGTGTGTGTGTATGTGTGTATATATGTGTGTGTTATATAACAGACTTCCCTCTATTTCTGTCTAATCAAATGTGAGTTTAATGAACGCGCTCGTCTCACAGTGTTACACACCTTTCATTAAAATCACTCGGGGGTTTTTTTGAGTCTTTTTGGACTTGAATTATTTATTTCTCTATAATCGTGCCTGCTGATCCGCTGTCCAGAGAAATTCCACTGCATGTATTATTCAGGTAGGTGTGTGTGCGTGTGTGAAACAGCCTCATGCACTAAGTGACTAGAGCTCAGTCTCTGACTCCACACTTCCTTCCTTTCCTTTTCTCTTTTTTTTTGCTGTGAGCTGTGTGTAGACGTGTGTGACTGTGACATGTTCACAATCTGCAGTGTAAAGTATGACTGGATGGACACACACACAGACACACACACACACACAATTTCAGAGATAGAAAACATGACCAAATGATCAGACATGATTTGTTTCTCTAAATTAAGCACAATGCGTGTGAGGTGATTATAAGGAAAATAATCAATACTGGTTTTTTTTTTTTTTTTTGATGAAGCGGAGTTATTGTTACTAACCTGAAGTTTTCCTATAACAATGTGTCCTCTCTGACACCACAGAAATGTACCAACAATTAAATTAAACTTTATAGAATAATATGTCATAGTCCCCCTCTCTCTCAGTGTGTGTGTGTGTGAGAGAGAGAGAGAGAGAGAGAGAGGGAGAGAGAATTTTCAGCGGTGCTGCTTTGGTGATAATGTGGTGAATATATTACTGAATTTATGCAACGTTATGAAGGAGGCTTACATAAACGCTCCAGTGTGATATAACAGTGAGTAATGATGCCTCGACTGTCTTACACACACACACACACTCTCTTGGTATTCATTGTACACACACACACACACACACACACACACACTTGCACTGCAGACCACCTCGCTGTCTTCTAATGACTCTATAAAACACTTCGGAAATGAAAATTCAAAAACTTATGGAATCTTCTTATGTAGATTTTCCATATTTTTAGAGCGAAGGGCCGCACGAGTTCCTCCCCCTTTAGCAGGTTTTGCGTTTGAGAAGAAACACGTGTTTGAAACGCTGAACTGACGTAGACTTGTTACTCCGGCAATCAGAGCAGATTCATGCTTATGTCATGTAACAAATCAAGGAATCAAATCAATGAACTGAAAAACGAATCAAGTGATTAATAAGGAATCATTAATGAATCAAACTGATTTACTAAAAAGAGTCAAACTCTAAAGAAGAATCAATTAAAGAATCAAATTGCTGAGCTGGATTCTTTAAAGAACTGATCAAACTGATAAGTGAAGAGAATTGATCTGTGTGAAGCTCTAAGGAATCAAATTGACGAGTTGAAAACTTTAAAGCATTTAGCTGATTAATGTGGATCAAATTAAGAGTTAATTAAGAGTGAATCATTTGAAAAGCAAATAAATCGAAATATATACATCAGTTTAAATCTTTAAAGAATCAAATTACAAAGCTTGAATCTTTGGGAATTCAAATCGAAAAGTAATCATTGAATTCATACGTTAATTTTGTGCCTGGGAATCATTAAAGAATCAAACTGTTATGGTGAATCCTTTGAGAATCAAATCACATTTACAACATGATAAAGAACAGAACCGATAAGATTCAAAGAATCATTTTCCTAAGCGAGCATCATTGAGTAGTCAACTTGTTAAGCTGGAACCTTTAATGAATTAAACTTTACTTTACGTGACTTCGAGAAATGATGACTGGGAACTTAATTATCTAATTAATTATCTAATTAATAAATGAGGATCATGAACGAAACTGTAAAGAATCAAAGCACAAATCATTAAGGAATCAAACTGATGGACTGATCAAACTGAAACTGAATCATATTTACATGGTTAAAGAATCAGATGCATGTGTCTGACAGTGTTGTTCACTGATGGATAAATAAATGTCTAATCTAGAGTGATTGGAATAATCGTGTCTTGTAGCTGATGAAATAAATGCGCTTCTCTGTAGAGTTTCTTCTACTTCACTGTTCTATTATTATTACACCATTATTTCTGAAGTAAATTTGCTTAGTACAGTTGATCAATATGGTGGTGCTGCAAACACACACACACACACACACACACTCATGTATTATCTAAAGTGCCTGAAATGCTGAACAGCGGTCCTGCTGTGAATGTGCAGATGGGATGCAGAAGTGTGTGTGTGTGTGTGTGTGTGTGTGTGCGTGTGTGTGTGTGTGTGTGTAGCCAGAGGAGGAAGAGGCGTAAGATATTTGTTTGCTTTGACATTTTTTTTCATGACCACAGCAAAATCGAAAATGGCTTGACTAAGAGCAGGAGAGGGAGGGGGGGGCAGAGAGAGATAGAGCGAGAGACAGTCATAGAGAGACAGAGAGAGATAGAGAGAGAGAGACAGAGAGAGGGAGAGAGAGAGAGAGACAGAGAGAGATAGAGAGAGAGAGACAGAGAGAGGGAGAGAGAGAGAGAGACAGAGAGAGATAGAGAGAGAGAGACGGAGAGAGAGAGGGAGAGATTTCTCTGAGAAAGGACAAACAAATGAAAAAAGAACAAAAGAAATAATTAATAAAGAAGTGTGTGTGTGTGTGTGTGTGTGTGTGTGTGTGTATGTGTGTGAACAGTCTGATGAGAATGACCTATAATAACCTCTTCCACACACTCGGTGTTGTTCTAAGTCTTTATAGATGAACGCTCTAC
>NC_080718.1:6310485-6350485 GCF_019097595.1 Hemibagrus wyckioides | reverse complement strand
GTGGAGCAGGGGTTAGTGTGGTGCTGCTGGGGTTATTGTGATGGTGGGGTTTGTGTGGTGCTGCTGGGGTTAGTATGGTGCTGCTGGGGTTATTGTGTTGCTGGGGTTAGTGTGGTGCTGTTGGGGTTACTGTGATGGTGGGGTTTGTGTGGTGCTGCTGGGGTGAGTGTGGTGCTGCTGGGGTTAGTGTGGTGCTGTTGGGGTTATTGTGATGGTGGGGTTTGTGTGGTGCTGCTGGGGTTAGTATGGTGCTGCTGGGGTTATTGTGTTGCTGGGGTTAGTGTGGTGCTGTTGGGGTTATTGTGATGGTGGGGTTTGTGTGGTGCTGCTGGGGTGAGTGTGGTGCTGCTGGGGTTATTGTGTTGCTGGGGTTAGTGTGGTGCTGTTGGGGTTATTGTGATGGTGGGGTTTGTGTGGTGCTGCTGGGGTGAGTGTGGTGCTGCTGGGGTTATTGTGATGCTGGTGTTATTGTGATGCTGGGATTAGTGTGGTGCTGTTGGGGTTATTGTGATGGTGGGGTTATTGTGGTGCTGTTGGGGTTATTGTGATGGTGGGGTTATTGTGGTGCTGTTGGGGTTATTGTGATGGTGGGGTTATTGTGGTGCTGTTGGGGTTATTGTGATGGTGGGGTTATTGTGATTCTGGGGTTAGTGTAGTGGTGCTGGGGTTAGTGTGGTGCTGCTGGTTTCAAGTTGTGAATCTTCTGACCTGAGAACAGAGTGTGTTGTTGTGTTGAACATGTCTTGCTCTGGACAGTGTTGAGGTTCTTTGTCCAAGCTGCTTCTGGCTGAATGATGCAGATGTTTTGTGATGTTTGTTCTTGGTGTAGTGTGTAGATCAGAGCTAGCGTGATGATGTCAGCTGTTCTTAGCTCGGTGATCAGCTGAAACATCTCAGTTTGATCACAACAGCAGCTTTGGGAAGGCTCTGCTAATCTTTCTTTAAGTTTTTTGTTTCCTTATTGAACTGTAAGAGGAACCTGATCTACTGTATAAATCTACACATTATCCTTCTAATCATTAGGAACATTGCTCAAACACTGGAACTGCTAATTCAGCAGCTCAATCCAGGGATCACCTTCTCAATGTTCAATCTCAATTCATCACCTCAGAAGTTAACTGAACACCTCACGGCACTTTCTTACCTTTAACTCTGAGTTTAGTGTAAATCAGCATGAAATGGACACCTGAAGTTAGCTGCTCTGAGGAACCTGAAAAATTAAAACTTTACAAAGCAAAAAATGTGCTGTTAATGATGTTAAAGGTGCAGGTCTGGAACTCTTGGTAAGAAATGATGGTTCAGTCATTTTTCTCACTCAGCTCTGTGTTGATTGTTGTGGTTCTCCACAGGGGTAGAGATGAAGCTGGAGCATTTATCAGGTTTATTTTTAAGTGCACAGAAATGCATAAAGATGCAAGCAGTGAGTAATGAATCATATCTATTTTCTTTTGCAGGCATCTGAACCCTCTTTACAATGGAAAAGCTGCTCGTCTGCCTGTTGGTCATCGGAATGGCAGTGAAGGCCCAGATCTGTCCGAAGCGCTGCGTCTGCCAGATTTTATCTCCCAACCTTGCAACCCTGTGCGCTAAAAAAGGGCTTCTGTTTGTGCCACCCAACATCGACCGGCACACGGTGGAGCTACGGCTCGCAGACAATTTTATAACCAGCGTCAAGCGGAAAGACTTCGCCAACATGACCAGGCTTGTGGACCTCACCTTGTCGAGGAATACTATAAGTTACATCACACCTCACGCCTTCACGGACTTGGAAAACCTTCGCGCCTTGCATTTGAACCATAACAGGCTGACTCGGATAGGGAACGACACATTTAGCGGCATGTCCAAACTGCATCATTTGATTCTCAACAACAATCAGTTGACTCACGTCCATCTGGGAGCATTTAATGACCTTCTGGCTCTGGAGGAACTGGATTTGTCCTATAACAACCTCGAAACCATACCCTGGGAGGCGATTCAGAAGATGATCAGCCTTCACACACTCAGCTTGGACCATAACATGATTGATTACATTCCAGAAGGCACTTTTTCCCTGTTACAAAAACTCAACCGATTGGATGTGACCTCCAACAAGCTCCAGAAGCTTCCACCGGATCCTCTGTTCCAAAGGGCACAGGTTCTGGCAACATCTGGGGTGCTTACTTCTTCATCATTTGCCCTCAGTTTTGGTGGAAATCCTTTACACTGCAATTGTGAGCTGCTGTGGCTTCGTCGATTGAGTCGTGAGGACGATCTGGAGACGTGCGCGACTCCGCCACACTTATCCGGACGATATTTCTGGTCTATCCCGGAGGAGGAGTTCCTGTGTGAGCCTCCTCTTATCACGAGACACTCTCAGGAGATGAGAGTGCTGGAGGGTCAGCGCATAACCCTTCGATGCAAAGCGAGAGGAGATCCTGAACCTGTGATCCACTGGATATCACCCGACGGCAAGCTGGTCTCGAATTCCTCTCGTACCATCGTTTACAACAATGGGACTTTGGATATCTTGATCAGCACAGTGAAAGACACCGGATCCTTTACTTGTATCTCTTCTAACCCAGCCGGTGAAGCACACCAAACCATCGAACTCGTCATTATCAAGCTCCCCTACATCAGCAACAGCACCAATAACATCCTGGAGCCGGATCCTGGATCCTCAGACATCTCCACGTCCAGTAGAACTGGAGCCAATGGAAGCAACCACACAGCAGACTCTAAAGCGAGCTCAGATAAGCGTGTGGTGATAGCCGAGGCCACGTCATCCACAGCACTCATTAAGTTCAACTTCCAAAGGAATATTCCTGGAATTCGCATGTTTCAGATCCAGTACAACGGCACCTACGATGACTCTCTTGTTTACAGGTGAGCTAACACCGTCATGCTGTTTATCATTCAAAAAGTGTTTTACTTACTTAAGAGGTGATAATGAATACTCTGAATTCAGGTTTTTAAGAGAAAAATTTACATGGATGTGTGTGGAATCTCTAAGTGTGAAGTGGAAGCAAAAAGTTGGAAGTGGTAGCTCTAGTAGTGGAAAGCTTGTGAGTTCAAATCCCAGGGCCACCAAATTATCGCTGCTGGACCCTTGAGCAATACCCTTGTCATTAACATTTATGCTAATAATGCCAATTCCTCAGGTTCAGGGTCAGTTTCAGTATTCACTATTTTCGGAGTTTAAGATTATGCAGATCATCTGTGTGTAGATCATCACTCTGATATTCACTTGTTTTTTTGTAAGTAGAAGTTTCCAAAGCGTGTTTTTTCAGTAGCACCTGTTTATAGCGTTAATATTCTTTAAAAATAATTGGGTCATATTTATGCAGTTGCGGACCGTCAGGGCCAGCAAGGCCTTCTCTGCTAGCCTAAACAGCAGTGATCTGAATCACTGACTTGCATGTTAATATATTTAATATATTTTTCCATGAATGTGTATTAAATTATTCCTAATAGTCTATTCTCTACATTTCATAGCTTTTCTCTCGGTTGCGCTGCTTCCAGTAGTGTATATTTATGATAAGTATTTATCCAATCATATTTCAGCTAGTGGCTGACATCATGTGTTGCCCGGCCGTAAGGCCTTCAGAATCAATAGTGCAGGCGCCCGGAGCTTAAAATAAATGTTCCATTAACCAATCAGATTTCGAGTTGGCATCACTGGGGTCATCTAGCAGGCGTACGATTACGTCAGCAATTTCCCGTCTTTTGATTGGATAATTGGAGTAGTCAGAGGCAGGGACCCGCACAAACTAAATAATATATATATATTTTAACTCACAATGGCTGACAGAGGAGAAGAAATCGATTTGGTCTCAGACATCCTTACAAATACATTTTCAAGGTGGACTTTACAAGAAAATCCTTTAAAGTAGTTGGTAAGATTTTCCAAGAACCATTTCTGCTTTTGGATTTTCTTTTATTTCTGGGTTTTCAGTTTGCCTTCATTCCAGATCCCCGGGGTGGGCTGTGGGTTTTTTTGCTGCAGTGAAAGGAAACTTGTGAGACTGAATTGTGTTAATGTGTTTTTTGCTATATGTAATGTAATGTTATTCATGTTCTCTATAAGAGCCTGTGACACAGCGCACTGTTATACAGTGTTTCTATATTCTCTGCGTCTCATTTCGGATGCTGCGTCCTCTAGAGATTGCAGTTTTCTGCATACGGCATCAAGAATGTCTTTTTTAATGAAAAGTAACCGTCATAAAATGGACTATTCCTTGTGAGGTGTGAAATACTGTAGAATAATTTCTTTTTTACTTTGATATTTAATGGTTGATTAGTATCTATTGCCGTGGCATCATAATGATGGTATAGAGGTGGATTAATTCAGGAAGGACACCAGTGAAGGCCTAGGTGTGAAACGCATGGCTCGCCACCGAGTTTATGTACTTAATATCGGCCCTGAAAGTGGTTTGTGTGTATTTACAAACTTACATTTCAGTGTGACTGTGTGAAACTGTCAGACAGTGGAGCTGGATTCAGTATGGTTTCTCACTTTGTTCCACACTTTATTCCTCACTTGTATTTCTTTTGGCTGTTCTGTTGACATTTCAAACATTTCAAAAAATCAAGATGATTGACACCCGGAAGCGATGATTTTAGCGGTCTTCCACACTTCCTGTTTATTCCTTTGACAGTGGCTTCACAGCACTGATCAATTATACAGTGCAGATAATAAGAATGATCAGAGGACACTTCACTTTATGTCAGTTTTTGCTAACTCATAAAAATAAAAAAAGAAGCAGTCCTTGCTAACGGAGGCTTCTGGACCTCACTGTGTGGCTCTGCGTTTATGTGTGTGTGCAACCACAACTTTTAATTAGACAAAGGCCAATAATGGCAATTAGCTTAATGAGCTCGGATCGTCTTCATTGTTAAGCGACTGAGGGGTAATTGAACCCGAATTAGCTTTAACCTACGACAAGCTTGTTGTTCTTCCTCATTAGATTTTATACACAGCTTATAACTCCCCTCTGACCCCAAAAGTTTGTCTCTGCAGGAAATGAGTAGTGCTGTTCAAGCGTACAAATAAAAAACTGTGAAAAAAAAATCCTTAGATTAATGACAGAAGTAAGAAGGAAATGATAAATAAAGCTCATGGAGATCACTGTGTAGTTCTCTGCAGTTCACACTAAATGCCATCTGTTGCTCATAAACAATAACATTAGCGTTAGAATTGTTTTTACTATAAATAAATAAAAATGCTTCTATAAAGAAGCCCAAGGACTCTTCAGGAGTTAACAAACACTCAACAAACACAATTTACACTGATGTGTGTTTTTGTATTTCATTAAATAATCAGGGATTTAATTAACGAGAGAAAAAGCCAACGCACCAAAACAACACAACTACACACAGAGAGGCATTGTGTAGAGCAGTGTGTAGAACTGTGTGTAGAGCAGTGTATAGATCTGTGTGTGGAACTGTGTGTAGAGCAGTGTGTAGATCTGTGTGTGTGGAACTGTGTATAGAGCAGAGTGTAGAACGATGTGTAGAGCAGTGTGTAGAACTGTGTGTAGAGCAGTGTGTAGAATTGTGTGTACAACTGTGTGTAGAACTGTATGTGGATCTGTGTGTAGAGTTGTGTGTAGATCTGTATGTAGAGCAGTGTGTAGAACTGTGTTTAGAGCTGTGGGTAGAGCTGTGTGTAGATCTGTATGTAGAGCAGTGTGTAGAACTGTGTTTAGAGCTGTGGGTAGAGCTGTGTGTAGATCTGTGTGTAGAACTGTGTTTAGAGCTGTTTGTAGATCACTGTGTAGAGCAGTGTGTAGATCTGTGTGTAGAGCTGTGTGTAGAACTGTGTGTAGAGCTATATGTAGAGCAGTGAGTAGAGCTGTGTGTAGAGCTGTGTTTAGAGCAGTGTGTAGAGCAGTGTGTAGAACTGATTGTAGAGCTGTGTATAGAGCGGTGTGTAGAGCAGTGTGTAGATCTGTGTGTAGAGCAGTGTGTAGAGTGGTGAGTAGAGCTGTGTGTAGAGATGTGTGTAGATCTGTGTGTAGAGCTGTGTATAGAGCTATATGTAGAGCTGTGTGTAGAGCTGTGTGTAGAACTGTGTGTAGAGCTATATGTAGACCAGTGTGTAGAGCAGTGTTCTGAACTGTGTTTAAAGCTGTGTGTAGAGCTGTGGCTAGAGCTGTGTGTAGATCTGTGTGTAGAGTTGTGTGTAGAGCTGTATGTAGATCTGCATGTAGAACTGTGTTTAGAGCTGTTTGTAGATCTGTGTGTAGAGCTGTGTGTACATCTGTTTGTAGAACTGTGTGTAGAGCTATATGTAGAGCAGTGTTTAGAGCTGTGTGTAGAGCAGTGTGTAGAGTGGTGAGTAGAGCTGTGTGTAGAGCTGTGTTTAGATCTGTGTAGAACTGTTTGTAGAGCTGTGTATAGAGCGTTGTGTAGAGTGGTGAGTTGAGCTGTGTGTAGAGCTGTGTGTAGAGCTGTGTGTAGATCTGTGTGTAGAGCAGTGTGTAGAGTGGTGAGTAGAGCTGTGTGTAGTGCTGTGTGTAGAACTGTGTGTAGATCTGTGTGTAGATCTGAGTGTAGAGCAGTGTGTGGAACTGTGTGTAGAGCTGTGAGTAGAGCTGTGTTGAGCTGTTTGTAGATCTGTGTGTAGAACTGTGTGTAGAACTGTGTTTAGAGCAGTGTGTAGAGCTGTGTGTAGAATTGTGTGTAGAGCTGTGTGTAGAGCAGTGTGTAGATCTGTGTGTAGAGCTGTGTGTAGAGATGTGTGTAGAACTGTGTGTCGATCTGTGTTTAGAGCATTTTGTAGAATTGTGTTTAGAGCAGTGGCTAGAACTGTGTTTAGAGCTGTGTGTAGATCTGTGTGTAGATCTGTGTGTTGAGCTGTGTGTAGAGCAGTGTGTAGATCTGTGTGTAGAGCTGTGTGTACATCTGTGTGTAGAACTGTGTGTAGAGCAGTGTGTAGAGCTGTGTGTAGAGCTGTGTAGTACTGTGTGTAGAACTGTGTGTAGAGCTGTGTAGTACTGTGTGTTGAACTGTGTGTAGAGCTGTGTGTACATCTGTGTGTAGAACTGTGTGTAGAGTGGTGTGTAGAACTGTCTGTAGAACTGTGTGTAGAGCTGTGTGTAGAACTGTGTAGAGTGGTGTGTAGAACTGTGTGTAGAGCTGTGTGTAGAGCGGTGTGTAGAGCAGTCTGTAGAGCTGTGTGTATAGTGGTGAGTAAAGCTGTGTGTAGAGATTTGTGTAGAACTGTGTATAGAGCAGTGTGTAGATCTGAGTGTAGAGCAGTGTGTGGAACTGTGTGTAGAGCTGTGTGTAGATCTGTGTGTAGAGTGGTATGTAGAGTGGTGAGTAGAGATGTGTGTAGAACTGTGTGTAGAGCAATGTATGGATCTGTGTGTAGATCTGTGTGTAGATTTGTGTGTATATCTGTGTGTAGAGCATTGTGCATAGCAGTTTGTAGAACTGTTTGTAGATCTGTGTGTAGAGCAGTGTGTAGAATTGTGTGTAGATCTGTGTGTAGAGCTGTGTGTTGATCTGTTTGTAGAGCTGTGTGTAGAACTATGTGCACAGAAGTGTGTAGATCTGTGTGTGGAACTGTGTGTAGAGCAGTGTGTGGAACTGTGTGTAGAGCAGTGTGTAGAGCTGTGTGTAGATCTGTGTGTACAGCAGTGTGTAGATCTGTGTGTGGAACTGTGTGTAGAGCAGTGTGTGGAACTGTGTGTAGAGCAGTGTGTAGAGCTGTATGTAGATCTGTGTGTAGATCTGTGTGTAGAGCAGTGTGTAGATTTGTGTGTAGAGCAGTGTGTAGAACTTTGTGTAGATCTATGTGTAGAGCTGTTTGTAGAGCAGTGTGTACTTCTGTGTGTAGATCTGTGTGTAGAGCTGTGTGTAGATCTGTGTGTAGATTTGTGTGTAGATTTGTGTGTAGATCTGTGTGTAGATTTGTG
Organism: Hemibagrus wyckioides; assembly: GCF_019097595.1. NCBI lineage: Eukaryota > Metazoa > Chordata > Actinopteri > Siluriformes > Bagridae > Hemibagrus > Hemibagrus wyckioides. The sequence goes on along the minus strand of NC_080718.1, from coordinate 6,342,584 downwards.
TGTAGATCTGTGTGTAGAGCAGTGCGTAGATCTCTGTGTAGAGCAGTGTGTAGAGCAGTTTGTAGATCTGTGTGTAGAGCAGTGTGTAGATCTGTGTGTAGAGCAGTGTGTAGATCTGTGTGTAGAGCAGTGTGTAGATCTGTGTGTAGAGCAGTGTGTAGATCTGTGTGTAGAGCAGTGTGTAGAGCAGTGTGTAGATCTTTGTGTAGAGCAGTGTGTAGATCTGTGTGTAGAGCAGTGTGTAGAGCAGTGTGTAGAGCAGTGTGTAGATCTGTGTGTAGATCTGTGTGTAGAGCAGTGTGTAGAACTTTGTGTAGATCTATGTGTAGAGCTGTTTGTAGAGCAGTGTGTACTTCTGTGTGTAGAGAAGTGTGTAGAGCTGTGTGTAGAGAAGTGTGTAGAGCTGTGTGTAGATCTGTGTGTAGATCTGTGTGTAGATTTGTGTGTAGATTTGTGTGTAGAGCTGTGTGTAGATTTGTGTGTAGATCTGTGTGTAGAGCAGTGTGTAGAGCAGTTTGTAGATCTGTGTGTAGAGCAGTGTGTAGATCTGTGTGTAGAGCAGTGTGTAGATCTGTGTGTAGAGCAGTGTGTAGATCTGTGTGTAGAGCTGTGTGTAGAGCTGTGTGTAGAGCTGTCTGTAGAGCAGTGTGTAGATCTGTGTGTAGATCTGTGTGTAGATCTGTGTGTAGAGCAGTGTGTAGAGCTGTCTGTAGAGCAGTGTGTAGATCTTTGTGTTGATCTGTGTGTAGAGCTGTGTGTAGAGCTGTCTGTAGAGCAGTGTGTAGATCTGTGTGTAGATCTGTGTGTAGATCTGTGTGTAGAGCTGTCTGTAGAGCAGTGTGTAGATCTGTGTGTAGATCTGTGTGTAGATCTGTGTGTAGAACAATGTGTAGATCTGTGTGTAGATCAGTGTGTAGAGCAGCGTGTACAACAGTGTGTAGATCTGTGTGTAGAGCTGTGTCTAGAGCAGTGTGTAGAGCAGTGTGTAAAGCAGTGTGTAGAGCTGTGTGTAGAGCAGTGTGTAGAGCTATGTGTAGAGCAGCGTGTACACCAGTGTGTAGATCTGTGTGTTGAGCTGTGTGTAGATTTGTGTGTAGATTCGTGTGTAGAGTAGTGTGTAGAGCAGTGTGTAGAGCAGTGTGTAGATTCGTGTGTAGAACAATGTGTAGATCTGTGTGTAGAGCAGTGTGTAGAGCTGTGTGTAGAGCAGTGTGTAGAGCAGTGTGTAGAGCTGTGTGTAGAGCAGCGTGTAGAGCAGCGTGTAGATCTGTGTGTAGATCAGTGTGTAGAGCAGTGTGTAGAGCTGTGTGTAGATTTGTGTGTAGATTCGTGTGTAGAGTAGTGTGTAGAGCAGTGTGTAGAGCAGTGTGTAGATTTGTGTGTAGAGCAGTGTGTAGAACAGTGTGTAGAGCTGTGTGTAGAGCTGTGTGTAGATTTGTGTGTAGATTTGTGTGTAGAGCAGTGTGTAGAGCAATGTATAGAGCAGTGTGTAGAGCTGTGTGTAGATTTGTGTGTAGAGCAGTGTGTAGATATGTGTGTAGAGCAGTGCGTAGAGCCGTGTGTAGAGCAGTGTGTAGATTTGTGTGTAGATCTGTGTGTTGAGCAGTGTGTAGATCTGTGTGTTGAGCAGTGTGTAGATCTGTGTGTTGAGCAGTGTGTAGATTTGTGTGTAGATCTGTGTGTAGATCAGTGTCTAGAGCAGTGTGTAGATCAGTGTGTTGAGCTGTGTGTAGATTTGTGTGTAGATTCGTGTGTAGATTCGTGTGTAGAGCAGTGTGTAGAGCAGTGTGTAGAGCAGTGTGTAGAGCTGTGTGTAGATTTGTGTGTAGAGCAGTGTGTAGAGCAGTGTGTAGAGCTGTGTGTAGATTTGTGTGTAGAGCTGTGTGTAGAGCAGTGTGTAGAGCAGTGTGTAGAGCTGTGTGTAGAGCTGTGTGTAGATTTGTGTGTAGATTTGTGTGTAGAGCTGTGTGTAGAGCAGTGTGTAGAGCAGTGTGTAGAGCTGTGTGTAGAGCAGTGTGTAGAGCAGTGTGTAGAGCAGTGTGTAGAGCTGTGTGTAGATTTGTGTGTAGAGCAGTGTGTAGAGCAGTGTGTAGAGAAATGTGTAGATCTGTGTGTAGAGCAGTGTGTAGAGCTGTGTGTAGAGCAGTGTGTAGATTTGTGTGTAGAGCAGTGTGTAGATTTGTGTGTAGAGCTGTGTGTAGATTTGTGTGTAGATCAGTGTCTAGAGCAGTGTGTAGATCTGTGTGTAGATCTGTGTGTAGATCAGTGTGTAGAGCAGTGTGTAGATCTGTGTGTAGATCAGTGTGTAGATTTGTGTGTAGAGCAGTGTGTAGATTCGTGTGTAGAGTAGTGTGTAGAGCAGTGTGTAGAGCAGTGTGTAGATTTGTGTGTAGAGCAGTGTGTTGAGCTGTGTGTAGATTTGTGTGTAGATTCGTGTGTAGAGTAGTGTGTAGAGCAGTGTGTAGAGCAGTGTGTAGATTTGTGTGTAGAGCAGTGTGTAGAGCTGTGTGTAGAGCTGTGTGTAGATTTGTGTGTAGAGCTGTGTGTAGATTTGTGTGTTGAGCTGTGTGTAGATTTGTGTGTAGATCTGTGTGTAGAGCAGTGTGTAGATTTGTGTATAGATCTGTGTGTAGATCAGTGTCTAGAGCAGTGTGTAGATCTGTGTGTAGATCTGTGTGTAGAGCAGTGTGTAGATCAGTGTGTAGATCTGTGTGTAGATCAGTGTGTAGATTTGTGTGTAGAGCAGTGTGTAGAACAGTGTGTAGAGCAGTGTGTAGATCTGTGTGTAGAGCAGTGTGTAGATTTGTGTGTAGATCAGTGTGTTGAGCTGTGTGTAGATTTGTGTGTAGATTCGTGTGTAGAGTAGTGTGTAGAGCAGTGTGTAGAGCAGTGTGTAGATTTGTGTGTAGAGCAGTGTGTAGAGCAGTGTGTAGAGCTGTGTGTAGAGCTGTGTGTAGATTTGTGTGTAGATTCGTGTGTAGAGCAGTGTGTAGAGCAGTGTGTAGATCTGTGTGTAGAGCAGTGTGTAGAGCAGTGTGTAGAGCAGTGTGTAGATCTGTGTGTAGATCTGTGTGTAGATCACTTTGTAGATCAGTGTGTATATCCGTGTGTAGAGCTGTGTGTAGAGCTGTATGTAGAGCAGTGTGTAGAGCTGTGTGTAGAGCTGTATGTAGAGCAGTGTGTAGAGCTGTATGTAGAGCTGTCTGTAGAGCTGTATGTAGAGCAGTGTGTAGAGCAGTGTGTAGATCTGTGTGTAGAGCAGTGTGTAGATCTGTGTGTACAGCAGTGTGGAGAGCTGTGTGTAGATCTGTGTGTAGAGCAGTGTGTAGAGTGGTGTGTAGAACTTTGTGTAGATCTATGTGTAGAGCTGTTTGTAGAGCAGTGTGTACTTCTGTGTGTAGAGCAGTGTGTAGGTCTGTGTGTAGGTCTGTGTGTAGATTTGTGTGTAGATTTGTGTGTAGAGCTGTGTGTAGATTTGTGTGTAGATCTGTGTGTAGAGCAGTGTGTAGAGCAGTGTGTAGATCTCTGTGTAGAGCAGTGTGTAGAGCAGTGTGTAGATCTGTGTGTAGATCAGTGTCTAGAGCAGTATGTAGATCTGTGTGTAGATCAGTGTGTAGAGCTGTGTGTAGATTTGTGTGTAGATCACTTTGTAGATCAGTGTGTATATCTGTGTGTAGAGCTGTGTGTAGAGCAGTGTGTAGAGCAGTGTGTAGATCTGTGTGTAGATCTGTGTGTAGAGCAGTGTGTAGAGCAGTGTGTAGATCTGTATGTAGATCTGTGTGTAGAGCTATGTGTAGATCTGTGTGTAGAGCAGTGTGTAGATCTGTGTGTAGAGCAGTGTGTAGATCTGTATGTAGATCTGTGTGTAGAGCAGTGTGTAGATCTGTATGTAGATCTCTGTGTAGAGCAGTGTGTAGATCTGTATGTAGATCTGTGTGTTGAGCAGTGTGTAGATCTGTGTGTAGAGCAGTGTGTAGATCTGTGTGTAGAGCAGTGTGTAGATCTGTATGTAGATCTGTATGTAGATCTGTGTGTAGAGCAGCGTGTAGATCTGTGTGTAGAGCAGTGTGTAGATCTGTGTGTAGAGCAGTGTGTAGATCTGTATGTAGATCTGTGTGTAGAGCAGTGTGTAGATCTGTGTGTAGAGCAGTGTGTAGATCTGTATGTAGATCTGTGTGTAGAGCAGTGTGTAGATCTGTGTGTAGAGCAGTGTGTAGAGCAGTGTGTAGAGCAGTGTGTAGATCTGTGTGTAGAGCAGTGTGTAGATCTGTGTGTAGATCTGTGTGTAGAGCAGTGTGTAGATCACTTTGTAGATCAGTGTGTATATCTATGTGTAGAGGTGTATGTAGAGCAGTGTGGAGAGATGTGTGTAGAGCTGTATGTAGAGCAGTGTGTAGAGCTGTATGTAGAGCTGTGTGTAGAACTGTATGTAGAGCAGTGTGTAGAGCTGTATGTAGAGCAGTGTGTAGAGCAGTGTGTAGATCTGTGTGTAGATCTGTGTGTAGAGCAGTGTGTAGAGTGGTGTGTAGAGCAGTGTGTAGAGTGGTGTGTAGAACTTTGTGTAGATCTATGTGTAGAGCTGTTTGTAGAGCAGTGTGTACTTCTGTGTGTAGAGCAGTGTGTAGAGCAGTGTGTAGATCTGTGTGTAGATTTGTGTGTAGATTTGTGTGTAGAGCTGTGTGTAGATTTGTGTGTAGAGCAGTGTGTAGATCTGTGTGTAGAGCAGTGTGTAGATCTGTATGTAGATCTGTGTGTAGAGCAGCGTGTAGATCTGTGTGTAGAGCAGTGTGTAGATCTGTGTGTAGAGCAGTGTGTAGATCTGTATGTAGATCTGTGTGTAGAGCAGTGTGTAGATCTGTGTGTAGAGCAGTGTGTAGAGCAGTGTGTAGATCTGTATGTAGATCTGTGTGTAGAGCAGTGTGTAGATCTGTGTGTAGAGCAGTGTGTAGATCTGTGTGTAGAGCAGTGTGTAGATCTGTATGTAGATCTGTGTGTAGAGCAGTGTGTAGATCTGTGTGTAGAGCAGTGTGTAGATCTGTATGTAGATCTGTGTGTTGAGCAGTGTGTAGATCTGTGTGTAGATCTGTGTGTTGAGCAGTGTGTAGATCTGTGTGTTGAGCAGTGTGTAGATCTGTGTGTAGAGCAGTGTGTAGATCTGTGTGTAGAGCAGTGTGTAGATCTGTGTGTAGATCTGTATGTAGATCTGTGTGTAGAGCAGTGTGTAGATCTGTGTGTAGAGCAGTGTGTAGAGCAGTGTGTAGATCTGTGTGTAGATTTGTGTGTAGATTTGTGTGTAGAGCTGTGTGTAGATTTGTGTGTTGAGCTGTGTGTAGAGCTGTGTTTTGAGCAGTGTGTAGAGCAGTGTGTAGATTTGTGTGTAGAGCAGTGTGTAGATTTGTGTGTAGATCTGTGTGTAGATTTGTTTGTAGAGCGGTGTGTAGAGCTGTGTGTAGATTTGTGTGTAGAGCTGTGTGTAGATTTGTGTGTAGAGCTGTGTGTTGAGCAGTGTGTAGATTTGTGTGTAGAGCTGTGAGTAGATTTGTGTGTAGAGCTGTGTGTAGATTCGTGTGTAGATCTGTGTGTTGAGCAGTGTGTAGATTTGTGTGTAGGTCTGTGCGTAGAGCAGTGTGTAGAGCTGTGTGTAGATTTGTGTGTAGATCTGTGTGTTGAGCAGTGTGTAGATCTGTGTGTTGAGCAGTGTGTAGATTTGTGTGTTGAGCTGTGTGTAGAGCAGTGTGTAGATTTGTGTGTAGATCTGTGTGTTGAGCAGTGTATAGAGCTGTGTGAAGATTTGTGTGTAGATTTGTGTGTAGATCTGTGTGTAGAGCTGTGTGTAGATTCGTGTGTAGATTCGTGTGTAGAGCAGTGTGTAGAGCTGTGTGTAGATTTGTGTGTAGAGCTGTGAGTAGATTTGTGTGTAGATCAGTGTGTAGAGCTGTGTGTAGATTTGTGTGTAGAGCTGTGTGTAGATTTGTGTGTAGATTTGTGTGTAGAGCTGTGTGTAGATTTGTGTGTAGATCAGTGTGTAGAGCTGTGTGTAGATTTGTGTGTAGAGCTGTGTGTAGAGCAGTGTGTAGATTTGTGTGTAGAGCTGTGTGTAGATTCGTGTGTAGATCTGTGTGTTGAGCAGTGTGTAGAGCTGTGTGCAGATTTGTGTGTAGGTCTGTGTGTAGAGCTGTGTGTAGAGCTGTGTGTAGATTTGTGTGTTGAGCTGTGTGTTGAGCTGTGTGTAGATCTGTGTGTAGATCTGTGTGTTGAGCAGTGTGTAGAGCAGTGTGTAGAGCTGTGTGTAGAGCAGTGTGTAGAGCTGTGTGTAGAGCTGTGTGTAGATTTGTGTGTAGATCTGTGTGTTGAGCAGTGTGTAGAGCTGTGTCTAGAGCAGTGTGTAGATTTGTGTGTTGAGCTGTGTGTAGAGCAGTGTGTAGAGCTGTGTGTAGAGCAGTGTGTAGAGCTGTGTGTAGAGCTGTGTGTAGAGCAGTGTGTAGATTTGTGTGTAGATTTGTGTGTAGCTCTGTGTGTTGAGTTGTATGTAGAGCAGTGTGTAGAGCAGTGTGTAGAGCTGTGTGTAGAGCAGTGTGTAGAGCAGTGTGTAGATTTGTGTGTAGAGCAGTGTGTAGAGCTGTGTGTAGATTTGTGTGTAGATGTGTGTATATCTGTGTGTAGGTCTGTGTGTAGAGCAGTGTGTAGATTTGTGTGTAGAGCTATGTGTAGAGCAGTGTGTAGAGCTGTGTGTAGAGCAGTGTGTAGAGCTGTGTGTAGATCTGTGTGTTGAGCTGTGTGTAGATTTGTGTGTAGATCTGTGTGTAGATTTGTGTGTTGAGCTTTGTGTAGAGCTGTGTGTAGGTTTGTGTGTAGAGCAGTGTGTAGAGCTGTGTGTAGAGCAGTGTGTAGAGCTGTGTGTAGATTTGTGTGTAGAGCTGTGTGTAGAGCTGTGTGTAGAGCAGTGTGTAGAGCAGTGTGTAGAGCTGTGTGTAGATTTGTGTGTAGATTTGTGTGTAGCTCTGTGTGTTGAGTTGTATGTAGAGCAGTGTGTAGAGCAGTGTGTAGAGCTGTGTGTAGAGCTGTGTGTAGAGCAGTGTGTAGATTTGTGTGTAGAGCAGTGTGTAGATTTGTGTGTAGATGTGTGTATATCTGTGTGTAGGTCTGTGTGTAGAGCAGTGTGTAGATTTGTGTGTAGAGCTATGTGTAGAGCTGTGTGTAGAGCTGTGTGTAGATCTGTGTGTTGAGCTGTGTGTAGAGCTGTGTGTAGATTTGTGTGTAGATCTGTGTGTAGATTTGTGTGTTGAGCTGTGTGTAGAGCTGTGTGTAGGTTTGTGTGTAGAGCAGTGTGTAGAGCTGTGTGTAGATTTGTGTGTTGAGGAGTGTGTAGAGCTGTGTGTAGATTTGTGTGTAGATCTGTGTGTTGAGAAGTGTGTAGAGCAGTGTATAGAGCTGTGTGTAGATTTGTGTGTAGATTTGTGTGTAGCGCTGCGTGTAGATTCATGTGTAGATTCCTGTGTAGAGCTGTGTGTAGATTTGTGTGTAGATCAGTGTGTAGAGCTGTGTGTAGATTTGTGTGTAGAGCTGTGTGTAGAGCTGTGTGTAGATTTGTGTGTAGAGCTGTGTGTAGAGCAGTGTGTAGAGCAGTGTGTAGAGCTGTGTGTAGAGCAGTGTGTAGAGCAGTGTGTAGAGCTGTGTGTAGATTCATGTTTAGATCTGTGTGTAGAACTGTGTGTAGAGCTGTGTGTAGATCTGTGTGTAGATTTGTGTGTAGATCTGTGTGTAGAGCAGTGTGTAGAGCTGTGTGTAGAGCTGTGTTTTGATCTGTGTGTAGATCTGTGTGTTGAGCTGTGTGTAGATTTGTGTGTAGAGCAGTGTGTAGAGCTGTGTGTAGAGCTGTGTGTAGATTTGTGTGTAGATTTGTGTGTAGATCTGTGTGTTGAGCTGTGTGTAGATCTGTGTGTAGAGCTGTGTGTAGAGCTGTGTGTAGATTTGTGTGTAGATTTTTGTGTAGATCTGTGTGTAGAGCTGTGTGTAGAGCAGTGTGTAGAGCTGTGTGTAGAGCAGTGTGTAGATTTGTGTGTAGATTTTTGTGTAGATCTGTGTGTAGAGCAGTGTGTTGATCTGTGTGTAGATCTGTGTGTAGAGCTGTGTGTAGAGCAGTGTGTAGATCTGTGTGTAGAGCTGTGTGTAGATCTGTCTGTAGATTTGTGTGTAGATCTGTGTGTTGAGCTGTGTGTAGAGCAGTGTGTAGAGCAGTGTGTAGAGCAGTGTGTAGAGCTGTGTGTAGATTTGTGTGTAGATTTGTGTGTAGATCTGTGTGTAGAGCAGTGTGTAGATCTGTGTGTAGATTTGTGCGTAGAGCTGTTTTGTGAAGTGAGAGTGTGACTCCGCCCCCTCATCATCTGGTCAGTGCTGCAGCAGGCCTGGGTCAGAGTGGACGCTCTCAGTCGCACTGCCTGTGCTTTGTGTTTAATGTAACTCTGTAATAAACCCTGAGTGTCTGCAGTGTAAAGTCTTCTGGATCTCGCGGCTGCAGGAACGCCGTCCGTCCTCTAAGAGCCCAGTTTCTGTGTTTTCTTGTAAAAGCCGAGGATTTTCAGTCACCGCTCAGAAAAAAAAAAACACACATCATTCCGGGTCTTTAAGTGCTTTTGGGCGTGGCACGGGGCGGCTGATAATTGCATTGAGAGCGCCGTCTCTGAGTGCAATAACCATCAGCCTGTCTGGAGGGAAAAAAACCCTCCATCACTTCCATTAGTGCAGCAGAAAATCTTCTGCTCCTGGAATTCCTGAGCCGAGATTCAGGACCCGGCGCTCGGCTCCTTCTGCTGAGGGAGCAGGGTGGAGCTGATCCAAAAATATATTTACATACATTCAGTCATTTAAATCAGGTTTAATGTATAACTCCATCTTTAAACTTTAGGCCACGCCTCCCACCTTTCAGACTCTCTGACTGTTTTTATCTCATTCTATTATCTTTTTGATGCTAAACCTGTGGTGATAAGCTCCCCGTATCCGTTAGCTCCATTATTTATCCCGAAGGCAGTCTCGTCCGTCTGAAGGAACACCGTGCAGAGATTGTTTTATTACATAAATAAAAATCCTAATCTAGAATTTAATCTACTGAATGAAAAGAGTCGCTTCAGAAAGAGAAAGATTTGTTCCTGAATCAGAGCTGAAGATCAGAGTGATGATGAAGCAGAAAGATCTACAGGATCTGCTGCGCTGCTGCTCAGGGAGCTGAAGGGAAAGTTCCAGGATTAGACACTGGACATGAATCAATAATGGAGATCAGATTTCCTCTGTGAGTTCACAAGCTGCTGTGGAAGGAAGAAGAATGGAGAGAGAGAGAGAGAGAGAGAGAGAGAGGGAGAGAGAGAGAGAGAGAGAGAGGGAGGGAGAAAGAGAGAGGGAGGGAGAGAGAGAGAGAGAGAGAGAGAGAGAGAGGGAGGGAGGGAGAAAGAGAGAGGGAGGGAGAGAGAGAGGGAGAGAGAGAGAGAGAGAGAGAGAGGGAGGGAGAAAGAGAGAGGGAGAGAGAGAGAGGGAGGGAGGGAGGGAGGGAGGGAGGGAGAGAGAGAGAGAGAGTGAGGGAGGGAGGGAGGGAGAGAGAGAGAGAGGGAGGGAGGGAGGGGGGAGGGAGGGAGGGAGGGGGGGAGGGAGAGAGAGGGGGGGAGGGAGAGAGGGGGGGGGAGAGAGAGGGAGGGAGAGAGGGAGAGAGAGAGAGAGAGAGAGGGAGAGAGAGAGGGAGGAGAGAGAGAGAGAGAGGGAGGGAGAGAGGGAGGGGAGAGAGAGGGAGGGAGGGAGGGAGGGGAGAGAGAGGGAGGGGGGGAGGGGAGAGAGAGGGAGAGGGGGAGGGGGGAGAGAGAGGGGGAGGAGGGGGAGAGAGAGGGGGGGGGGGGGGAGGAGGGAGAGAGCGGAGGGAGAGAGAGGGAGGGGGGAGGGAGAGGGGGGGAGAGAGAGGGAGAGGGAGGGAGAGGTGTGGAATAAGGGACGATATATAATTACATTTTAGTGGTGTAACTGTAACACACACACACACACACACGCATACTTAAACGCACACACACACACACACACACACACTCTTCATGTTCATCCCAAACTCTATTCACTACTCAACATTTAGGCACAACAAGATCTGAATATAGTATACTGTTGACTCTTGCTCGCTCTACTAAACGTCTCACACACATCTCGCACACGTCTTACACACATCTCACATATGTCTCACACACATCTCACACACGTCTCACACATCTCACACATCTCGCACATGTCTCACACACATCTCGCACACGTCTCACACATCTCGCACATGTCTCACACACATCTCGCACACGTCTCACACACATCTCCCTTTTCTCTCTGTCTCGTCTTTCTCACTCATTGAATCTAATCTCAAGAGAAGTGCAGCGCCTGTAAATCTGCTGGTCTCTTGCTGTACCTGTGTCTCTGTGCTATCACTCCAGAGCCTTTTTCACTTTACACACTGAACAATGGTGTCTCTTATCGAGCAGCCACACACACACACACACACACACACACTCCACCTGTCTCTGCTTTAGTGAGACACACACTCGCCTCATTCAGAGCACTGAAAGGGTGCCTGTGCATTCAGAATACACACACACACACACACACACGGGTTTAGCCGCTAGCTGAGGATTCGGTCTGAATGAATGGAGATTGTGTAGAAGAATGAGTGTGTGATTGTAGAGTCGGTGAACACGGTGTGAAATAATTCCAGCGTTCAGTCGCGAGACGTGATAACGAGACGTGATAACGAGACGTGATACCAAGACGTGATAACGAGACGTGATAACGAGACGTGATACCAAGATGTGATAACGAGACGTGATAATGAGACGTGATAACGAGACGTGATAACGAGACGTGATAACGAGACGTGAAACGAGTCCAGTTATTAACGTCAGAATTAATCAAAGGTCTAATCATCTCACCTTTTACAGAGCTTTAACAGAATCAGAGAACAATGATATTTTGAGACACCTGATGAAATGGACTGTGACACACACACACACACACACACATCTACATTCTGTCAGCTTAGAGCAGGGGTGTCCAATCTTATCCAGAAAGGGCCGGTGTGGGTGCAGGCTTTCATTCCAACCAAGCAGAAGCTACACCTGATTCCAACTGGCTAATCAACTGATCTTGGCTTTCAGTGGACTCGGGTGTGGCTACTGCTCAGCTGGAATGAAAACCTGCACCCACACCGGCCCTTTGTGGATAAGATTGGACACCCCTGGGTTAGAGGAACTTACATTATAGCAGCTGTAAACATCAGTTCCCTCACCAGCGTAACTGTAAATACAGGGGACTGTCCTTACCTGTCTTACTTTACAAAATTATTGGCACCCCTACTGTTAATAATGCCTTTAAAGAAGAGACTTGTGGAGGATGTTTGATATTCTTTGGTGTTTATAAAGACGTTTATAACATGCTGTATACAGGGTTTATATCTATAGAATGATTTATTAGCCCTTATTCTGCTCGATAATGAGCTCACGTAATAAACAGGGACTTTATTTATTCTTTTTTTTTTTTTTTCTCTTTCACACAGAATGATCCCACCATCGAGCAAAAACTTCCTGGTGAACAACCTGGCGGCCGGAACTCAGTACGACCTGTGCGTCCTGGCCATCTACGACGACGTCGTCACGTCTCTCACGGCCACGCGTGTCATCGGCTGCATTCAGTTCACCACTGAGTCTGAGTATCTCCGCTGTCACTTCATGCAGTCTCAGTTCCTCGGAGGAACCATGATCCTGATCATCGGCGGCATCATCGTGGCCTCTGTCCTCGTCTTCATCATCATCCTCATGATCCGCTACAAGGTGTGCATGAGCGGCGACCGTGCCAAGGGAAGCGCCTCTGCCGGGGTGCAGCCCGACGCTCCCGGCAGTCCCTCCGCGAGTAAAGAGGGCGCCGTGGCTCCTAAGGGCGGGGATGAGTGCCAGAAAAGCTCCGCCCCTGGGTTTCCAGATTCCCTCACTCGGTCGTCGGAGACTTCTCTTCCCGATTGTTCCACTGAGACGTCGGTAGTGAGCCAGAGCTGGGACACGGGCGGATCCTCGGGGTCCATCAAGCCAAAACGGAGACCAGCACCGAAGCCGGAGGAGAAGACCGAACCGGCGCTCGGCGCAGACACTCACAACACCAACCGCAACAACTCCAAAACACCACTCCTGCGTTCCGTTCCTCCATCGGGCCCCGCCCCATTGCTGCCTTCTCGCTTCAGGGATACTCCCATCCTGAGGAGGGCGCCGCCTCGTCCCTCTGTATCCAAATATCTCACACTGCCGGCGGAGGGGGCGCGAGCTGCACCGCGCAGGTACTCGCTAAACGAAGACTTATCCACACACCACTGCTACACCGGCAAGCCCCGGAACGCTCGCTGTAAGAGGAGTGTGTCCATGAACGGAATGCTGGCCAGTGTGGAAAACTCGGATTTAGATAAAGGCGTGTATTCCAGTTCAGAGTGGATCCTGGAGAGCACAGTGTGAATAACTAGCTAGTGTCCTACATTGTGTGTGTGTGTGTGTGTGTGTGTGTGTATGTGTGTGTGTAATTTTTTTTTAATTTGTAAGAATTCTCATGGTCCAGCTGCTGTGTAACGTTGACAGTTATTAGAGGTTTGCGCTCGTAGCTTTCAAACACCGTTTATAAAAATCCAACTCGTACCACGTACACGCCATGGAATTCTTACGAACTGTGTGTGTGTGTGTGTGTGTGTGTGAACATTTGCATGTGAGGTTTTTTTTCAATTTGGTCCTGAAAAACTTGTATTTTTTATTTTGTTGGTTTCGGGGTTTTTTTTTTTTATAAATCCAACTTCTCGGAAAGCTTGTGGATGAAGCAGGATGCTCGCTTGCCTTGAGGAAATTTCCTCTTTCTGCTCATTGCGCTGACAAAAAAAACACGTCAGTGCCTTCCTATTAAAAAAAGAGAAAAGAAAAGAAAAGTGCAGCGCTCCGGTTGATAGTGGACCGTACTGACCAGACTGAGGAGTATTTCACACTAAAAGCCTTTCTTAACCTTTCTTTAAAGGGAATAACATTTCCTGTGTGCGAGACACACACACACACACACACACACACACACACACACAGTATTAAATACTGAAACAAACTGGACATGTTATTAAAGTGATATTTTTTAAAGAGAAAAAAATAAAAACAAATCAAAAGGGTTTTTTTCTTTTCAGTGACATTGATATTGCCTTAATTTGAAGGCATGAAATAAAAAAAAAAGAAAAAGAAAAGAATAAGTGTACAGAAAGACAACATCTACTGTGTTGGTATGTTGTGTAAAATAAAATAAAAAAAAGAAACAGCTGTGTGTGTTTGTCAGTGGTGTTATAAAGGTGTTATAAACACAGAAAGAGGAATAAAGCACAGAATAAATGGAGCAGGAACTCCTTTATTTTCCTTTGTGAAAAACTTTCACTGTTCATCAGCTGCTTGGTGACTTTAAATAACGAACATTTTTGGTAAAAAAATTTTAATTAAATTGTCAATTGACAGCACTCTCTTTGTTTCAATTAAAAATGTTATTTATTTATTCATTTATTTAAAGGTAAAGTCATAGTTAAGCCCTGAATTTAATTACAATTTTAAAAAATTATTTCATTACTTTCAGATTTATATCATTAGTTAGTGAATATTACACTCGACCTTAGTCTTTCACCGAAAGCGTTAATAAAAAAGAGTTTAATCTAATGTCTAATGTTTTATCTACTCTTCAGAAACAACTTGTTTATAAGCAAGTAATAATAAGGACTTTAGTAATAAAGAATTCATCATTAATAAATGATTATTAAACTAATAATTACTCCACTAGAATTTCATTTATTTGATTTTATTTCATTCATAAAACGTATAAAAAAACAGGTCATTTTATTTGTATTAGTAATACTTGATTATAACTGAATATTTTAGTATAATTTATAATAGGTTTCTTTATTTTAAGTGTTAATTTATTGTAAAATGTTAAACCTGAGCACAACAGGACAGGAAGTGAAAATTACCACTGACTTCATTCATTCATTCATTCATTCATTCATTCATTCATTCATTCATTCATTCATTTATTTAAAAAAAAAACATTTAATTACATTATTAGCTGTGTAAGATGTGCTCCTTAATGAGAAACTACTTATTACTTGCTTATAAATAGTTTATTACCAAATCTTAAACGTAAAAGTTCTGAGCATTTTCTATATTTTTATAATTTAGTCTATTTTTTGTTTCCTGAGAATTTTATTTTTAATTCGATGTTAAATTTGAAAGCTGGACCTGAGAACAGAACGTGAGAGTCACTGCTGACCTTTTAACCTTTAATTTTGTTATTAGATTATTATTATTATATTAGCTTTATAGGCCATCTTTATTTACTGTGTAATAATTATTTATAAGTATTTTATTAACAAGCCTTCTATTAAAATTTGTTTAAAAGCCATTTCTACATTTAATTTTGATCCAAATAATTTATTATTGAGTTTGTGGCAGTAGCTGAGGGTCAGAGCAGAGCAGGATGGAGTAATGTTGATCCTGTATGATGCTAATCCTGTACGATGCTAATCCTGTATGATGCTAATCCTGTATGATGCTAATTCTGGATGAATGAGAAAGAGCAGCGTGAGGGATTAAAGGTTTTGTGTCGTGTTTAGAAGACGTGTTGATAATCTGCTGATTTGGATTGTGATTGGACGGAGTAATCCTCGGCCTGTGGGAGATTTCTGATTTTGACTGATGGGTATTTAAAATGTTCAGATAATAAACACACACACACACACACACACACACACACACAGTATAGATTAACAGAGGGAACTCTGAGGAGCTCATTGTATCTGTGATTTTTCTCCAGATTCAGAATCTGCTCTGATTCCGCTTCAGTGAATCAGGAAATCAGAGTTTTTGCATGGCGTGGTTCGTGGAGCCGAGCCGGAACACGTTTCTGAAAAGGCTTCTGTTTGGATAAAAACGTGTTCCGCGGCGCTTTTCAGCCACAGAGGCTCCATTTAGAGTCGCTTTTCCAGAACCGGATTAACCTTAAGCTCACGATGAGACGTGTTCGTGCTCATGAATCATCTCTGCTGTTAAAATTTAACAAGAAGATGGAGATTAATCTGCACCTGACCCCCAACACTCCAGCAGGAATCACGGAAACGTGTCGGAACGTGCATCACGGAGATACAACACACGTGTTCCTGGACATTATTTGTAACCATAAACAGATAAAAAATATGTGTTGTTCTTTACAAAAAAACTTTGTGAATATAAGAGAAATAATGATTGTTGTTATTAATATGAGTACTATTTGTATTATTATTAATATATATATATGTTTGCACCTGACACCAAGACAAATTCCTAGTACTGTAAAGTGCTCCTTGCTGACCCTTTGCTGTACCTGGCAATAAAACTTTTTTCTGATTCTTTTTCTGATTCTGATAATAATAATAATAATAATAATAATAATAATAATAATAATAATAATAATAATAATAACAGAATTTTTATTATTATTATTATAATTTCATTTTTTGCTGCTATTATTATTATTATTATTATTATTATTATTATTATTATACTTTCAATGTTTAACAAAATATCAGCAAATACTATTTAACTAAATGCATAAAAAATGCTCTGTCAAAATAAATAATTAGAAATAGTAATCAAACGAATTTAAATATAGTTGCTGTAACCTGGCTTTAGACTGTTATAGACAGTAAATGAAGGGTTATAAACACCAGCCTCAGTGTTCAGTGCTTTCTGAGCTACTGTCCTGTTATGATGCTTTAAAAGAGTATTACATCTGCAGTGAACATCCCTCACTTCATACAGGAATATGAGACTTCAAAACATCTCAGTGACACTAAACTCTTATTAATGCTCATAAAACCTTATTCAGCTCTTAGGAACATGCTGTGCATCTGTTTTAATGCATGATACATGACTATATTATGTCTCATGATATTACAGTACGGACTTCTTATTATGTATTATCTGCTCTTATGTGAATGTTTTTTTTTTTTTGCTTATGCTTATGCATGTGTTATGAAGTGCTTACGAAGGTTTATTCATCATCGAAACTGGGCATGAACACATGGTGAGTGTGAGAGCAGCTTCGCATACAAAAGAGAAACCTAATCTCAGTGCTTCAGCACAAAAAAAACACACAAACACAACGATGAATACAAATGAGGCAAGGCCAAGACACACACACACACACACACACACACACACAGCCGGAAAAACATGTTAACACAAATGACAGAGAAAGAGCGCTAGCTGATGGACAAATGAGCGAGTGAGGATAAAATCTGTCTCTGATCTTTGTGTGTGTGTGTGTGTGTGTGTGTGTGTGAGAGAGAGAGAGAGAGAGAGAGAGAGAGAGAGAGAGGGAGAAATGGGAAGGGAAAAAAGTCCTCTGATTGCTGGCCATCTGGATTCCCTGCGGAGAAAAATATCTAAAATATTCACAGAGACAAAATCACACATACACTGTCTCATTCACAGCAGTGCACTGACACACACACACACACACACACACTGACACACACACACACACAGACACACACACACACACACACACACACACACTGACACACACACACACACAGACACACACACACACACACACAGACAGCAGCAGTATTGTAAATGTCAGGGATCATGACGTTTGAAGTAAATAGTTTAGCACAATGCGCTACTTTAAACACATCAGAGCTGCTTTTTTATAGTAAAGAACCTGGACATTAAATCGGTTTATTTATTTAATCCTTCATTCATATTCAGGAGAGAGTTTTATTCTGGTTAGAGTCCGGAACACTCCGTCAGGCGGTGGGTGAGGTGGACTCAGGTGGAATGAGGCAAATACTGCCTGGGGAGGACACCAGTACACACACACACACACACACACATTTACATCTTCAGGGTGTTTCAGGTCATCAGTCCACCTACTGCCTTGTTTTTGAGGAAAAAGGAGAACCAGAAGGAACCTCTCTTCAAACTCTTACTGCAGAAGTGTTTCCTCAAACCCCTCTGGACAAACTTCAAAGTTTGAAGAGTTTCTGAAATGCTTCGTGTCCGTGAAGATGTCCAATTAAACACCAGCCTCACCTCATCAAGACCTTGTTTCTAACTGTCGTTAGAGACCTCAGCTCTCCCACCTCTCTGGACTCGTATCACCTTTTTTCCTGAGGCGGAGCTGGAAGAGAGGCAAGAGGCAAGCATCTGGACCTCCTGAAGGCTAATCCATGAAACTGTCAAGTGTAGAACTCCTTCAAATCCTCTCATGGACAGGAACCGGCCTGAAGCTAGCATGTGGGACAATTTTCACAAGAGAGCTTACCTGTCTTACCTGTGTGGAGGAAGAGGAGGAAAAGAGGAAGGTGTGGGATTTAGTGGAGAAGTTATTAGCATGATAGCTCTGGCCATACAAGAAGCCAAAATTTACTAAAGGTGTTCTGTGAAACTAGCATGAAGAATAAAACGCTAACACTTTCAGACAGTTCTGCAGAGTATATTGAGGAATTTGTGGAATTGTGAAGATTTAGAAAGAGCTCTGAGGAACACAGTGACTATGAAGAGAGACCTCGTGCATCTCTGTTTTTATTTACGTATTTATTTATTTTAAATTCATGTGCAGATGAGTGTGTGTCGATCTCACACACATTCTTCACACACTCGACCTCTTCCTCATCACATGACACTGAAGGTTATCAGTAAGAGAGGGATGAATTTGATGAAAAGAGCCTGTTGTGCTCGTGGCACTGTGTCTGTCGGGAACGTCGGGAAGATCGATGGGAAGCCATTACTCATGCTCCGAGCACATTAGCACACAAATGCTAGTCCTAGCGGCTCCACATGTACAGTATGTTTACACATCCCCTCGCTTACTGTCTGCATAATTAATGCTGCAATCTACATTCCATTAGATTTAGCAAATGGATATTAATACAGATTTCACAGGGAATTGGGATAAAATTCTATGTAGAATTCAGCCTGTGTGACTTTTTAGCATTCGGGTTTAACCACAGAAACATCCATCAGTTTCTAATTAACATTCGGCCGGCTCTTAAAATCTTAAAAATCACTGAGAAAAACATGTGAAAGAAAAGACACGCGAAAAATCATTCATGTTAATGACTGAATGTTTAAAGATAAAAAACACTTTCTTTTTTAATTTATTAAAACATGATACATTTTATCTGAGAAATATTACTAAAATAAACTAATTGTCTTTAGATGATGTAGAAAAACTAGCTCCTGCTTTTGTTATCTGTAGTTGGGTCACTGCCTGTGCTTTTGCTCCTGGACGTTCCAGTAGGTTCATAAAGAAGCTCCGGTTCGTCCAGAGACTGAATGACATCAGAGCTGCATTATAAAAAACTCATAAAGATGATTTAACTGATCTGAAATGGAGTCGTCTCTCTCGCACCACAGTACCGGAGTGAACTTTTGCTTTATTATAATCCTTTATTCTTGCTTTAAGCAAAAGGTGCAGGCTCTTTGTTGGTACCCAGAATAAAAAGGCTACAGCAGGGGGCAGAGCTGAGAAGTGCAAAACAAAATAAAAAATCCACAAACACAAGGAGAATTCAGACAAAGCGGAAAAGATAAGTATAGTTAGTGAATGGAATTCTGACCTCTGACTGGACGAGACATGGGTCACTCAGGATATATAAGAAGTCCAGCAGTATCTGCAGCAGTAGAAAGTGGATTGGTGTGTGTATGAACACAGCTCTGCTCTTATAGCGCTCCTTACATCCTTTAATCTGGAATAGTTTGCTCTTCCGAACATTCCTGCGTTCTTCAGGTGTGTTTTTAGAGATAAACTAATCTTTACTCTATGATACACTATCAGTATATCCAACATCACACTGACCATATCAACGTCCTTCCTCACAGTAGAGCTGCATGAACTCCATTCTCTTATAAAGATAAATATATATGTTTATTTTCTTTAAATGATTTAAGATTAAAGTGAAGGCAGAACTCCACACATGTACAAGAAATAAAGTTAGATACACAATTTCCTACTTCCTGTATTTCCTGAGTGACAGATGTCTCGTCCAATCAGAGGGAAGAATTTCAATTTGCAAACTCTACCTAACTTTTCTGCTTTTTCTGATTTGTCCTTGTGTTATTGGATTTGTTATTGTGTTTTTTTGCACTTCTTCACCATCGTACCCCACAGATATGAAACCTTTCAGTTAGGAATCAGACACAATCAGACACGGTCTCAATCTGGGCTGAAAACTGAATTGTTTAGCCTTTTGTTAATAGGTTTTTATCTTAGCTAAAGGAGCAGATCTGGAGGTGTAGAGTGTTTTATTGAACTGGGATGTTGTTGATTCAGATTTGTTGATGGTAGATGGTCCCAGTTTCATGTCCCAGGAAGCCTTCATGTCTGTGTTACCTTCTGGCTCTCCCTTTTAGTTATACTGTCATAGCTAGCATTGCTGGAGTCCCTGCACACAGTGTACATCCTCGAAAACCATTACAATTCAGGAGCACATCTAATAATCTGCCCCCCCCCTCTGTTAAGCTCCTTGTTTCTCCTGAGGCCTGCTGAGATAGCAGTGATCCTGAGTCTTTCTGCTCTCTAGACCTTCTGATCCACCCTGATTCTCTACTTCTCCTTGGAGACTCCTTCACCTGAGAATCACTCACTGCTGCTGAGGATGACCTCACATGGAACATACCTGAAGATTGCTGGTCCCACACTGGTTCCATAAAAGATGGCTGTGGATGGCTTGACCTGAACATCCTAAAGATTAACACTTTGAAGCTGCTTTGTGGAATTGTCTGATGCTAAACCTGCTCTAGCAATAAAAGTGAATTGAATTTTCTTTGCTATCAGCTGACGATTGCAGGTGAAATCTTCACTGAGTCAGACGGAGAGCACTGATGTGTGTGTAGGAATGAAAACACCAGGCTAAAGGATGTGCTGTGACTAATTAGACACGTCGAACGTGTTCATGCAGTGTTAATGCAATGTGGCATGTTGGGGCTATAATTGGATCATATTTCATCACACTACAGCGTGACATGCACTTCTGCCTCAAAGAACTTTCTCAACTTCTTTCTTTCAGGACTCCATGAGGAACAGATCTGTATGAAGCTATCAGGCTGTATATTATAGCCACTGCGCTTTTATGACTAATGCATTTGTCGTCAAACGATATTTCTCAAACAAGACGTCATCGTTTTTCACAATTCTGTGACTAAAAATCGAATAAAACAGGCAGAGACAAAGTGGCTCAATATACAGAGTGTGGAAAGCTAATGATTGGTGTCTGAAACAGAGCTTCACCTATATACTGAAACTACATGCTCTTCTAACTGATCAATACTCATTCTACACTTCTACAGTTCTGATACCTGAGTCTGGTCTGATCTAAATCTGTTCTGATTCTGATCCTATACTGGTAGTGAGTGTATAATGATCTAATACCAATCTGTTACTGGTCCAGTCTGACCTAAACTGATCCGGTACTGATACTGATACTGAATGTATAAAGATCAAATACTGATCTGTTCCTGGTCCAGTCTGATCTATTCTGATTAGGTACTGATCTTATACTGATAGTGAATGTATAAAGATGTAATAATGATCTGTTACTGGTCTAATCTGATCTATTCCATTCCGGTACTGATCCTATACTGATAATGAATGTATAAAGATCAAATACTGATCTGTTACTGGTCCAATCTGATCTATACTGATTCAGTGCTGATCTTATACTGGTGCTGATCCTGTACTGATACTGAAAGTGAGTCGTTCTGCTCCTATGTTGATACTGATGCTTGTCCAATTCCAGTCTGATATTTTCAACACAGTTCCTACACTCTGATCCGATACAGATACTAATCATCTTATACTGTTCTTACACTGAATCAGTATCATTCTGATTCTGATCTCGTACTGTTATCAGACTGATCCTTTACTGCTCTCATGCTGATCTGTTGCCGTTCTGGTAATATTCACATACTGATCTCACGTATATTAGTCTGATTCTGATTCTTTATTCTTACTGTACCGATCACACACTGTTCTGATTCAAATCCTACACTGACACTGAACTTGTACCAAATTTATTCTCTATAATATTTTAAAATAAGACAGAAAGAATCAATATTAAGTTCCAGATTTGTGAATGCTAATGTCCGAGTGCTTTGCACCGGCTCTAGTTATCAGATTGGTGTTAAACAGTTTTGTGCAGCTATCCCCATTGGATGATTTATTCCCATGCATTATTCTCATAGCTCTCAAAATAAAAAATTAACCTTGTTAAATTCCAGTCTAAAAAAAAATAAGCTTTAGAACCCTGGCTTAAAGCAATCACGGACTATAATCAGTGCTAATGAATTATTTCAGTAGCTGGCCTTGAGACTTTAAGCACATGAGATCCTTACTCGCACACAGAATTATTTAAAAGAGCCAGCAGTGAGAGAGTCTAGCTTATCTGCAGTGCTGCATCCTTTCTGTGTCAGTATTAGTGTCAAAATTGATCAACGTTGTCAATAATCCCTTCAGGTTTAACACTGAATAATTGCCATGTGTTGCTGCTGGGTGTAATGTGTCTGAGAGAGCTCAATTTGACACAGATGGGAAATTCTTTGACTGGCGAGAGACACATCTTTCATCCGCTGACATTTTCTAAGAGAAATATTAAAAATAGAGCTGTGGGAATCACACACACACACACACACACACACACACTGTTTTACTGAGTCTGTGCAGTAAATTGCTGTGTCACCTGCCCACTAATGAGCCAAAGCAACTGGTATTCTTTCTGGCCAGCTTTAACCTGAATGTCAGTTCAAACCTATGTCCTAAATAACACTCTCATGGACTACTGTATCCTGGAGATGGCTCAAACTGAAGGCTAAAATTTTGCTCTAAACAGCAGGAAGTGCCTTATTACATTGCAGCAGGCAGGAGTGCTTCTACAAGACAAGACAGATGTCCATTTAAAACCTTGAATGTTCTCTAAAATTCCCCAAAATGAAACTGCAAAGTCCAAAGCAGTGTCTGCTATTGATCTTTTCATTTATTTAGCACTTTGAGGACATCATCTGAGAACATATCCACAGAGTGAACACAGTTTACACAGACTGTAAGTAGTTGGTATCAGAGAGGCAATGCTGCAGGACTTCCTGACTGGTCCATTTACTCACACCTAGTTTAGATGATTGAATCCCACAACAGATGTCAGCTTCATGTATTTCACCTCCAGCTTCTTTTCCTCTCTTTATTTTACTACTTTTCAACCCTTTTGATTTTTTCCCTACAGTTCAGGTCCTGTGTCTTTCACCATTTCACCTCCCTCATCATTGTATCCTGCCAGGATACCAGTGTTCCCAGTCTGGACCCCAGCTATAGTGAACAGAATTTCAGCTCTTCGCTTCCAGAGAACCAATTTTCACTTCCTCATACTCTAGATCCTTCCTGTCTGCTGCCTCATAACTTCTTGAACCTTATTAATCATCATAGAATGTTCTACCAGGTCTCAACCACATGGAGGCATGGAATAATTCCTAGAGGAACCATTCAAACCATTAAGCTTTGCTCATCCTGTCCAACTGATTGTTCTTCTGGATCATCTACAGCCTTTGCTGGACCATTGGTCTTCAGTTCTTGTAACTCTGGTGATCCATCATCCCTGGACTCAATCACTGAACCAGAACCTTCCGTCTTCACTGAATTCACTCACAGCCATATTCGCTGACCCTTGCTGAGATACTGACCCCTGCGCCTGATTTTGATCATGTAACCCCTTCACTGTTGGTTTCTATCCTCAGGTCTTTGACCTTCCTCCAGGCAAAACTAACGTGTATGACTAACATTACTCTCTCTTTGTCAGAAACCTCCATAATGTTCTTTACTGTCCTCCAGTTCCTGGTTGACCCATTCAAAACCTGCCCATCTTTTAACCACTGGCGCTGAATCTTCCTTTGACCTCTTGGTAATATTTGCACAGCGCTCTTAAGCAGAGCTCTCTGTTGTTTATCTTTGGAGTAGCCTGTAGTCGAAAGTTTTTTCTTGCTCTTGCTGCTTTTACGAGTGCTGGTGTTTTTGTCTTCTGGTTTTATGAGAATGTCCGGGTGTAAAGCAGATGCCTTGTTGAGACTCACTTACTACCTCTGGCTTTGTGTTCTATCACACTTAGTTACACATCCCTAAAGCAAAGCTATAACAGCTGAAATCTGTTCCTAAATCTGTTTAAATGAAGCACTTGTGCATGGTTTACTGCTAATATCACAAAAATAATCGTTACATTCAGAGCGGTATTTCAACTCTGTAAATATTAGATGAAGTGTGGATCACAGTCTTCTGTTAGGAGGAACATGAAAGCCTGTGCTGTGTTTATTGCACTGTCATGATTGTTTGTGATAACAGAAACATCTTCTGCGTCTTCTTCAGAACAATCATGGCACTGATTTCTTCCTCATTCCAGACATTGATCTCCAGCTTTTCGAGCCACTCGTCTGGCGCTCATCAGACACGGAAGCATTTCCTGACACTGAAGGTTATCAGTAAGAGAGGGATGAATTTGATGAAAAGAGCCTGTTGTGTTGTGTGGCACTGTGTCTGTTGGGAATCTTGAGAAGATCGATGGGAAGCCATTACTCATGCTCCGAGCACATTAGCACATGAGTGCTAGTCCTAGAGGCTCCATGTGTACAGTATGTTTACACATCCCCTCGCTTACTGTCTGCATAATTAATGCTGCAATCTACATTCCATTAGATTTAGCAAATGGATATTAATACAGATTTCACAGGGAATTGGGATAAAATTCTATGTAGAATTCAGCCTGAAGACCTGAGAATTAAAAAAACCCCAGACTTAGGTGATTGTGTTTTGTTGTTAATGGTGGTGTTTATGGTGGTGGTGTTAAGAGTGGTGTTGGTGGTAAGAGTGGTGATTATGGTGTCTGTGTTAATGGTGAAGATGGTGGTCTTAAGGGTGGTGTTGATGGTGATGTTAATGGTAGTATTAATGGTGGTGTTAATGGTTGTGGTGACAATGGTGATGTTGGTGGTTGTGTTAGTGTTCATGGTGGTGGTGATGGTGTTAATGGTGCTGGTTATAGTGGTGGTGTTAATGATGGTGTTAACTGTGGTGTTGTTAAGTGTGGTGGTGGTGTTAAGGCTGGTGGTGTTGTTAAGAGTGGTGGTGGTGTTAAGGCTGGTTGTGTTAAGGCTAGTGGTGATGGTGTTAAGGGTGGTGGTGATGCTGGTGGTGTTGGTGGTGACAAATGTAAATCTATTTAAAGTAAACCAGTCTCAGTGAAAGAAATGAAAGCTGTAAGGATTAACATGCGAGTCGCTCAGGGTGGATTTATACTTCAAGGCTCTGGATCTTAAGGAAATCTTTAATAAAGGGCCCGGTTCTGGTCCTGGTTATGAGAAGCGCTAAGCGGTGCTATGCTCTAACCCAGTTTCGGCGCTGAGATATGAGCAGCAGCTCGGCTCTAACCCAGTTTCAGTGCTAAAACATGAATCTTTCTGTGCTGAGATATGAACCTGAACATAGAAACTGAACGCTGTGGTGCTGCAGAATGTAATTTCTCCCACAGAACAATCTGATAAATGAGAAATAAATCAGATTGATGAACAGAAATGAGATCACAGACCAGGCTCGCTGTATTGTCGCACAAATCATGGAGAAGAATCCCAGAGTTTCAGCCAAGGGTCAGCATCGAGGCAGTGGAGATGTGAGTGAAGGTGAGGAAGGATGAGGGAGATCGTTTATGAGCATGCTTTTATCTGGAATAATACTTCAAGCTCCGCCCACTTCACAATTACATCATGCCATATGTAATGTCTATATATAAATCTGAGTTTGTGGATTCATAAATTCAAACATTCGTTTTTATTCCTGTTCTTATTTGGAAGCAGAGGAATTTCTTAAAAGATGTTTTTAGATTTTGTACTGAGAAAAGGCTTTTCTTCCATATTCCTGATTATAGATAAATGAAATTCTAGAAAACTTTTGGAATCTTTCTCTCTGAGCAGTGTCTCACAGCGAAATGAACAATTTAATCATTTTTAATTTAACATCATCCAAAGACTAGATTCTTGGCTTTGTAATGCATGCAAATGTATGCATGTTTAATTAGATGGAGCCTCATTTGAATAAATACATGCATCGTTTTCTGAAAAAAAAATTTGTACAAAAAAACTTGAAAATCAGGAATCTACTCATAAACACTGATTGAGATTTAATTTAATTTAATTTAATTTAATTTAATTTAATTTAATTTAATTTAATTTAATTTAATTTAATTTTATTTTTTAAAGTAAATAAACATCTCACCGTAGGAAGAACCACAAAACAAAGAACTGTGGGAAAAAAACACAACAGATTTTAATTGTTCATAACCTGATGGACGTCTGCTAATAAACGGTCAGATCTGTGTGAGATAAAGATGAGGACAGAGCGAGTTCCCGAAGGAGCTTTTGAATAAATAATGAGGTTTGACGGTTCAGAGGGAATTTTGTTATCCTTTATGAAGTTTTGAGGCGTTTTGGTCGAGCTAGCGCTTTTCAATGCATTAAATAAAGAAGTGCAGGTACACATTATGCAAATGCTGCACTCTCACAGGGTTCAAAGCACTCTCGTCCAGGAAAAGGAGCTCCACAAGAGCCATTACACCGGACATAATGGCTCTCTCCTGCTCTTCCCAAGCCAATAAAGAGGTTTCTGCTTACATGTCAATGATACTGTAATGCTAAGTTTGGAAAAAATAAAAAGTTATAATTTATGTCAGAGTTTGACTTTTCACTACATAACTTTGAACCGGGAGGTAAAAAAAAAAAAAAACCCTGAGTAGTTCATGCATTACGAACAGAGAATTGAGAATTTTACATATGAATGGTTTCGAATGAAAGTGCGAGCGATATATAAAAAGGAAGAAAAGAAAATTGCAAGGTGCAGTGGGGTCAGAACGTCTGAGGAGCACTTCCAGGAACTCGTATTTCATCACTTTCAGTTTTAGGTGTAATGGTCTCAGAAGTCGATGTGAATTTTGTCAAACAAACAAAAAAAAGCCTTTAGATCAGATTCCTCAGCTTCTTTTATTTTTAACAGAATATAAAATGCTGGAACTTCACATATGGATGTGTTTCCTGCTCTTCAGTTCCAGAAAGTCTCCTGTTTTTACAGCAATATAGACTGATCAGGCATAACATTATGACCACCTGCCTAATATTGTGTTGGTCCCCCTTTTGCTGCCAAAACAGCCCTGACCCGTCCTGCACTGTGTATTCTGACCCCTTTCTATCAGAACCAGCATTAACTTCTTCAGCAGTTTGATCAACAGTAGCTCGTCTGTTGGATCGGATCACACGGACCAGCCTTCTCTCCCCACGTGCATCAATGAGCCTTGACCGCCCATGACCCTGTCACTGGTCCACCACTGTTCCTTCCTTGGACCACTTTTGATAGATACTGACCACTGCAGACCGGGAACACCCCACAAGAGCTGCAGTTTTGGAGATGCTCTGCTCCAGTGGTCTAACCATCACAATTTGGCGCTTCATCAAACTCACTCAAATCCTTACACTTGTCCATTTTTCCTGCTTCTAACATCAACTTTGAGGACAAAATGTTGACTTGCTGCCTAATATATCCCCCCCACTAACAGGTGCCATGATGAGGAGATACGCAGTCTTGCGTCTGATCGGTGTGTATAAATATTTATATTTATGGAATGTTTCTTCAGATGCTCCTTATCCTCCTTCACAGCTCCAGGGTTCCATCTTCAGCTCGGTTCCTGTCTGTGTGGAGTTTCTACACAGTGTTCCTTCTCCTCCAGGTTTCTCCGGTTTCGTCCCACCTCCAAAAAACATAGCAGAACGTCAATTATTGAGTTTTAGTAAAACGTTTATCCTTTAGGTTAGACCACAACACGCTCGGACAATCAGGCAACTGTTTTTTTTTTTAATTAGTTCACAAAGCAGAACAGATCCAGCACTGGAGGTTCTAGAGTAAATATAACGATCGGTAAACAATCAGGATGAGGGAAAAAAACTTCAGCAAAAGCAGCTGGAGTAGAATGAGGCACAGGGTCAGAAATATAAAGCTCTGATCTGATGGTGGGTGGAAATGATCTCAGTGGGGTCTGATGACCTGCAATAAAAACATCATGGTGTTAATGAAGCTTTTAAAAACACACTACAGCGACGGTTTTGTGTACGGCAGATCGCTCAGATTTCTTTTGCTGCTCATCAGTCAGCTGTTTTTAAACCTGTTGTTACGACCCTCGACTCTAAAGCTCTCACGACTTTACGGGAGAGGTAGGGAAGACAGACGCACAAGAGGATTGCCACAACGAGTGGTGTATTGTGAATAAGACTATATATGCATATATATACACAGCAGTACAATGGCTTCTTCATCAGGGTGGGCCAAGGCCAAAATAATAAACTAAAGACTCTGATAGGTTACAACTTCCTTTCCTGAAATTAAAGTACAGTGGCTTACCTAACTCCCTATACACAAACAGAGGTACATAACCCACTCCCAAAGAAAATGGGACCCCTACAGCCAGTGAACAAGTGAACAGAATATACAGTGATATAGTGGTATATACAGAATATACAATATATTTAAAACTCAACACAATAATCACTAATACAACCAATCTACTAGAACTCCAAGCACACCACTACTTACACCCTCCACCTTGCTTCCCTTCTTCTTCCTTAAATAGGAGCACTGGTGGTGATGTCATCGAGGAGGAGGCGGAACCAGTGCAGGCTGGAAACTCTGGCTAGGAATCGAACCTGCACACAAAGATCGCACAAAGAACACACAAAAACAACATGGGTTGTAACACTGTTTAATAAATACAGTGGGCTTTAATTCTCTTTCTTAGAAAAATCTTTTATTTTTTTAGCATAAAATCTTGTCAGAATTTATTGTGTCGTTGTTGTTGTTGTTGTTTAATATTGTTACCGACAAGATGAAGAATAAAGTCTGGTGTTTTATATACCGAGGAGTCAGATGATTAGTAAAAATAATTCACATATAATTTAATAAATATAATATTTGTAATGTTCACTTTAATGCAGCAGAATCTAAGCCCCAGCGTCTCTGAAGTTAGCTAGTTAACTAGCTAGTTATCATTGTGATCCTAACGTTAACTAATTATCTGCACTAACGAGGTGAGAGAGGGTGAAAATCAGTCGTTAAGCTCTGATGCATTTCATTCGTACACTTTCACCTCATTTTATAAATGATAAGTTTTTTTTAAGTGTATAAAGGACAGCAGTGACATCAGTCACAATACATTACAGTGTTCTGTACGATTCCTGCTTTATGTAGACATTTATTCACTTAGATTACAGAATAAGAGTAAATATTTCTGTTTAACTGAAATTTTTTCTCGTTAAAGTTAATGTTCTCCCCGAGCCGTGGTATCTGAAATGAGATCTCTGGCTCCTGTTCCTCAGATCAAACACGTTTACTTTCTGGTTCAGATCCTGAGGAAGAAGCGGGAGCAGCAGCAGCAGCAGGAGCCTCGCTGACGAGCTAATATTCCAGAGCTTTGGTTCTGTCATCAGGACGGATTTCTCGTCTCCGTGCTTCAATCCACCCCAATGAAACGAGAGAGAAATTACAGTCTGACACTTTAATCTTTTTTGCTCACATCAGCTTTTTATTCACGGTCAAGGAAATGAATGTGGAACAGAGGCGAAAGTCCACCACCAACTGAGTTTATATTAAAGTCATATTTCAAGACAAGACTCTGTTATTTATCATTATGATCTACGCTGTACGGGAAAAAAAATTAACATCGTTTTGGTTTTAGTTTTATAGTCAGAAAAAAACCCTTGATTTATTTCATGAATTAATAAAAAAAATGAGTGATTTGCTTATAACAAATTCAGTACTCAAGTCAGTAATGACCTCATTTTTTTTCTCTAAATAACTGTTTTTTAATGAACTACTGGTTATTCTACTTAGCATGAAATTTATAATTTAATTAATGGAACGATTCATAAATTCAAAAACCATCAAAAAGCAATATATTTCACCCTTTCCTAATCTATATTTTAATTTCATTTTAGAATAAAAATATCTAGAAACATGTAGTTCTACATGTAGTTAATAATTGCTTAATGTATTTGATATTTAATATTCAAATATAAGATGATGTAGCAGAAGAATTAGTTTTAAGGTAACCTTTAAATATTTAAAAATAATGAAATTAATATTTTAATGTGATTACAGATCCCATAAACACTTTTACGCTTTGAATTCTTCAGGTTTTAAATGGCTTTAAAAGAAGAACACCAGCCACTTTTAATGTTATACATTTGTTATACATTTGACTGATTTGGTTATCAGATGCTTATGCAGATGTTGGACAGCTGTTTGGTGTACGTTAGTGAGCGTGTGTGAGTGTGTGAGCTGAACAGAGACTGTGTAGGAAGTTACACGGAGCCG
Source organism: Hemibagrus wyckioides (assembly GCF_019097595.1). Lineage (NCBI taxonomy): Eukaryota > Metazoa > Chordata > Actinopteri > Siluriformes > Bagridae > Hemibagrus > Hemibagrus wyckioides. The sequence goes on along the minus strand of NC_080718.1, from coordinate 6,313,100 downwards.
GACGTCGTGTCGTCGGCTGAGAAAACTGTCTGAATTTAGATTTATTGATCGTCAGAAACAGGATCCGGAGTCGGATTTCTTTTACAGTAAGTCGTTTCCTTAAAATAGTGATCGTGAGGAAAGACGCAGGAAATCAGATCGTTAGAAAGAAAACAGGAACAACTGCACAAACAAACCACTGAAGCGTTGATTAATTCTCTCTAACAGCAGCTCTGACTGTAGCGCAGGTTTATATTCATATGGTCTTATGGTTTCCATAACAGTGATGTGTACAGAACGGACATGAACGGATGTTTTCGGTGAGTTTATGGAAGGAGTCTCCAGTGTCAGACGAGTTTACATTTCTATTTTATTTACTTGAAGAGAAGGGATAAAGAGAAGTGACCACAGGAAGTGACCAAACGTATCCAGATACTTTTCTTTTTTTTTTTATTAAATAGAAACTTTTGATTCTTGGGAAAGTGCTGTAGAGGAGACGTGCGAGTGTAACACGTTTCTAAACTCACATCTCTGAGTAAAAATATTGGCACCCGTCTCTTTCCACTTCACAAATATATTAATTCCTTCATGTTCTGTTTACTGATCTGAACCGAATGTAACTGCGCATCAGTTAGAGTTTATTATTCAGTTAATTATCATATTAAACAGTCAGAATTCATTACAGAGGAAATTTTTCGATCCTGGAGGAAGGTGTGATTGTTGACTTAGATCAGCAGTGTGTTTAGATTAGACTGGTATTAGATTTATCTTTATCCACAAACTTCAGCACTGGACAGCATCTTAAAACAGGACGAAAATTTAATAAGCTGTAATATAACACGATTAAATAAACATCTCCGGCTTAAAGTCGTCCTTTTCTCCCGAAGATCCGAGCGGAACGGGAAGAAGATGCTAATTAATTCGGCTGGAGCTCGTTACTTATTCATGCGTGTTACAGCAGGTGATGGTGAGCGCTCCGTACCTTCGTCTCCTTCACTTTCAATTATTCAAAATTCTTGATTTTTCTCGTCCCTGGTTTTGTCTGACATGTGAATATTATCTCAGGTGTCACTCACTTCTTCATCTCTAACCCAGGAGACATAATGAATATGAATATTAATTTCAGTATGAAAATGCAGAAAATTCTCAGCAAATCTGCCTCTGCTTTGGTATTAATGACACGTCCTGACCTTAACACACCGACGCCGAGCTGCACCGAGAATCAGAATGTCATCCGGATGGAGCTGGTGACCTTCAGCAAGAAAGACAGAAATAAATAATATATAAAACTCAGGAAGGCAAGAGAAGACGGAAGTCCAGCTTGTTGTGTGTGTGTATGTGTGTGTGCGTGTGTGTGTATGTGTGTGTGTGTGTATGTGTGTGCGTGTGTGTGTATGTGTGTGTGTGTGTATGTGTGTGTGTGTGTATGTGTGTGCGTGTGTGTGTGTGTATGTGTGTGTGTGTGTATGTGTATGTGTGTCTGTGTGTGTATTTTAACACAACCAGCAATCTAAACTTTTAATAAGGCAGATTAATGAAAACAAACCTGTTAATTAAATATGTCCAAAATACCCAAGGAAACTAAAATAATTAGAAAAAATGTAATGTTGACCTTCAGGTTGTGATGGACGCAGGCCGGCGGTGACCAGAGAAGGAATAAACATAACACAAAAAAAAAACTTATATAACTGATTCTAGCGAGGAAAAACTCCCTGAAAAGATTAGAAAAAAAAGTTCCAGCTTCACCTCTGACACTGGAGACACCTTCCACATGTGATGAACAAACATCAACTTATTTATCAATTTCTTCACTCCATCCCGGGGTAAAATCTCTGGTGTAACTAATGCTAATACGTAATCATGTTGTTATTTGCTAGCATCGTTCATCACACTTAGCATGAAAACAAAGCTTAGCACTCAGATGATAGATTAAAGATGCTAAAGTAAAAATGATCATTACTCACGGTTCGATGCCGCTCGGCTGGAGAAATCCACCCCGGCTAAATAATGGATGCTAATGAGCGCTAGTTTTACAAGGTGTTGCTATTATAAGGAACGTGAGAGGTTAATAGCTAAAGGTGTGGCTATGAGGGTCGCTGAATGACCGCTAGCTGCTCAGGACAGGCAGGAAGAAAAATGGAAGCTGTGTTGATGGTGAAGGGAAATGAAGCGTCGCTAATTTGCTTAATGTGACAGCAAATCTACACACACACACACACACACACACACAGACATACACACACACACACATACACACACAGAGGTCATCGACTGGCGTGTAACACGAGACAGAAATGGCAGAAAAGGTCACATGACCTCAGTGAATACGCTCTTTCATTAGCGAGCGCCTTGTCCTCCTCCTTTGTTCATCTCATTTCATTCAGGATTCAATTAAACACTAACACCGTCACGTCGCGTCGCTCGCGTAACCTCCTGCTCCTCATATCGAGCCAAACCTCCAGACTCATTACTGACTCCTTTCTTTATTTTATTCTCACACAGTTTGACTCTGGAACTTTCAGAGGATTTAGTAAGCTAGTAAACGTAGCCGTGTTCCTCGTTTCCTTTCCATTTAAAAAGCCCACAGAGGGTGTGATTACTTTTGCACACTTTTTCGAGCCAGTCTGATCAATCTT
>NC_080718.1:6297985-6302985 GCF_019097595.1 Hemibagrus wyckioides | reverse complement strand
GAAATGCAATTAAAGATGTATTTTGGCATGAAGGGTAATGACTTTTATCTTGTATTCAGGCTTTAACTGTAGGACTGTAATAACTGACTGAACTCAGAGGAAAAGAACAGCGTTGTGTTTTAGTGCCCTTGAACAAATCTGCCTTAGAATCGACCTGAAAATCCTGTAATTTAATATATTTAATCTATTATTTTGAATCTGAACGCTCAGTTAGAGAATAATAAAGAGAAATAAAATGAGTAATGAGAAATGCTGAGGAGATTAACACAAAATAAACACTATAACCAGTTGTGTTCTTGTGCGTTAATGAGGAATCCAGCAGCACCTTCACTGGTCCCTGAGCAGCAGGTAGGAGTGAGTTCCTGTGGTGAAGATCTGGAGGAGCAATCATCCAGGTGAGAAGCTCTCTAACAGACGCTCTCAGTGGACTCAGGATCAGATTTGGAGAGAGCTTCATGAACATGGTTCACAGCGAGTGTCTGTGAGTGCAGCAACACAACACACACACACACACACACACACACACACACACACGTACAACACACTGATTTATACACAAACAGAACAAAAGCCCCTAGCATGTCCCTGTCTTTCATTTCTCTCAGACCACAGCAATGTTCCAACATGTTATTGATTAAAAAACATCACAGGATCATTTTTATCCATTTACAGTTACACAACGTTCATGAAACAAGTGACTTCCTGTTCTTATTCACATTATAGCAGCTATAAACACTCCTTCCCTCGCCAGCCTCTCTTCATTCTCTTCCTTCATGTTAATAAGTGAAATAAATGGCAGATTGCCATGTTACCTAGCAACCACAAATTTCTCAGTCCTGAAGATGAGAGAAAACTTAAAGTTCCAGACTGTCACAAAGCGCAGACGTCTTCACCCTCATCAACACCTCCTGACCAATCAGAATTCAGGATTGTGGCGTAAATAGTTGAGTAAATAAAAATAACTTCGTAAAGAATCTTTTCTGTAGTTTGAGCCTCTGAAAGTAAACGAGCTTTAAAGTGAATCTTGCTATAAATCTCGGATTAGCTGCATGCCTTGAATAATTCATTTCATTTCTATTGTATGGTGCTGCTAGTTTTAATCGTGCTATATTGTATTACAATCGGAGCTTTAATTTGAGTATGTAAATGAGCGTTCATTCCACTAATGATGATTTGAAAAGCTGTAGATATTTTTTCTCCTGCTTCAGGCTTGGCTGCTCGCTCGATTGGAACAGCTACAGAAACAATTACTGAGATTCGTCACGACGCCGTGAGAAACAAAATGTCACTGCCTTCAAAACGCAAACAAAAATCACTGCAAAAGGTGCTGCAGAAAACGGATCGAGATAAAGGTGAGCGCAGACGAGACAAGATAAAGGTGAATGAAGATGAGATAAAGGTGAGTGCAGACGAGACAAGATAAAGGTGAGTGCAGATGAGACAAGATAAAGGTGAGTGCAGACGAGACAAGATAAAGGTGAGTGCAGATGAGACAAGATAAAGGTGAGTGCAGACGAGACAAGATAAAGGTGAGTGCAGTCAAGACGAGATAAAGGTGAATGAAGATGAGATAAAGGTGAGCGCAGACGAGATGAAGGTGAATGAACATGAGATAAAGGTGAGTGCAGACGAGACGAGATAAAGGTGAGTGAAGATGAGACGAGATAAAGGTGAGTGCAGATGAGACGAGATAAAGGTGAGTGCAGATGAGACAAGATAAAGGTGAGTGAAGATGAGACGAGATAAAGGTGAGTGCAGACGAGACAAGATAAAGGTGAATGAAGATGAGATAAAGGTGAGTGCAGACGAGACAAGATAAAGGTGAGTGCAGATGAGACAAGATAAAGGTGAGTGCAGACGAGACAAGATAAAGGTGAGTGCAGTCAAGACGAGATAAAGGTGAATGAAGATGAGATAAAGGTGAGCGCAGACGAGATGAAGGTGAATGAACATGAGATAAAGGTGAGTGCAGACGAGACGAGATAAAGGTGAGTGAAGATGAGACGAGATAAAGGTGAGTGCAGATGAGACGAGATAAAGGTGAGTGCAGATGAGACAAGATAAAGGTGAGTGAAGATGAGACGAGATAAAGGTGAGTGCAGACGAGACAAGATAAAGGTGAGTGAAGATGAGACGAGATAAAGGTGAGTGCAGACGAGACAAGATAAAGGTGAGTGAAGATGAGACGAGATAAAGGTGAGTGCAGACGAGAGAAGAAAAAGGTGAGTGAAGACAAGACGAGATAAAGGTGAATGAAGATGAGATAAAGGTGAGCGCAGACGAGATGAAGGTGAATGAACATGAGATAAAGGTGAGTGAAGATGAGACGAGATAAAGGTGAGTGCAGACGAGACAAGGTAAAGGTGAGTGCAGACAAGACGAGATAAAGGTGAGTGCAGACGAGACAAGATAAAGGTGAGTGCAGACGAGACAAGGTAAAGGTGAGTGCAGACAAGACGAGATAAAGGTGAGTGCAGACGAGACAAGATAGAGGTGAGTGCAGACGAGACAAGATAAAGGTGAGTGCAGATGAAACAAGATAAAGGTGAGTGCAGATGAAACGAGATAAAGGTGAGTGAAGACGAAATGAGATAGAGGTGAGTGCAGACGAGACGAGATAAAGGTGAGTGAAGATGAGACAAGATAGAGGTGAGTGCAGATGAGACGAGATAAAGGTGAGTGAAGACGAGACGAGATAAAGGTGAATGAAGATGAGATAAAGGTGAGTGCAGATGAGACGAGATAAAGGTCAGTGCAGACGAGACAAGGTAAAGGTGAGTGCAGACGAGACAAGATAAAAGTGAGTGCAGACGAGACAAGATAAAAGTGAGTGCAGACGAGACAAGATAAAAGTGAGTGCAGACGAGACAAGATAAAAGTGAGTGCAGACGAGACAAGATAAAAGTGAGTGCAGACGAGACGAGATAAAGGTGAGTGCAGACGAGACGAGATACAGGTGAGTGCAGACGAGACAAGATAGAGGTGAGTGCAGACGAGACAAGATAAAGGTGAGTGCAGACGAGACGAGATAAAGGTGAGTGAAGATGAGACAAGATAGAGGTGAGTGCAGACGAGACGAGATAAAGCTGAGTGAAGATGAGACTAGATAGAGGTGAGTGCAGATGAGACGAGATAAAGGTGAGTGAAGACGAGACAAGATAGAGGTGAGTGCAGATGAGACGAGATAAAGGTGAGTGAAGACGAGACAAGATAGAGGTGAGTGCAGATGAGACAAGATAAAGGTGAGTGAAGACGAGACGAGATAGAGGTGAGTGCAGAGGTGAGTGAAGACGAGATGAAGGTGAATGAACATGAGATAAAGGTGAATGAAGATGAGATAAAGGTGAGCACAGACGAGATGAAGGTGAATGAAGATGAGATAAAGGTGAGTGCAGACGAGATGAAGGTGAATGAACATGAGATAAAGGTGAGTGCAGAGCATCGTCACTGGTGGAGCTTGTGATCAGAACTCACCTCAACTAGTCCAGGTCACAGGTCACAGGTCACAGGTCACAGGTCACAGGTGGTCTGTGTTAATTTGTCTCTCACATGTAATCAAAATCCTTCACTTTAAAATTTCCACCATCTCTGTTTTATTTTCCTCACGCTATCAGCACTCAGCAGGTGAGACTCTTACATTACAGCATCCTGATGTCTCTCATGTGGATCCTACCATTTCTCCCTCAATCCTCTCTCTCTCTCTCTCTCTCTCTCTCTCTCTCTCTCTCTCTCTCTCTCTCTCTCTCAAGGTCGTGATCCTGATTCCTCTGTAGACTTTCCCATAAACCCTGTGTGTCCCGGGGCATCATCACTGTCAGCTATACATTAGAGAATCCCGAAGGAAGGATATTTTTATACGACAAGGGCACTCCAGAAAACTATTTTTTTCCTCACTTTTAACTCATTTTTATGTTTAGTGAAATTACTTCCAAGGGGAGAAATATTCGGTGTAATGGAAACCTGGGGTACGGTGCACTACACGTGTAAATGATGTGGGTTCTGACGCTGTTCCACACACTGACCTGCTGCTGAGGTCTGGACTCGGTCAGAAAGTGTTGATTAATTCTCTCTAACAGCAGCTCTGACTATAGCGCAGATTTATATGAATGAATTAATTAATTATCGTTTCCATAGTAACGGCTCATATGAACAGATTAAAAAGGTTGATATGGTAGGGAGATGTTTATGAAAGGAGTCTTCAGTGTCAGCACTGTGGAACAGTCAGAAGTAACTTTAGATGTTCCTCTTTTTTCCTGAAAGGAAAGGAAAAGTCTCTTACTAAGGATCTGATGAAGATTCACCAACTAGATCCCAGAAGTTCCTGAGGAAGAGGAAGTAGCAGTAGCAGGACACAGAGGAACGAAAGGATGGATGATGTTCTCTGGTACCTTCTCAGCCCTGCTCTTTCTCTTGCAGTGTTCCTGCAGTGTTCTCTAGCTGACCTTCTGCATCCAGCTTTCTCAGTGATTGTTCTACAAACTAGAGAAAGTGTGAAGGAGCGACCCAGGAAGAGTCAGAAGAACATGAGGTCTGAATGCTGAGAGGTTGAACTTCAGCAGCAGTAAGTGAGATGAAGTGGAAGAAGCTGATTATTCTGTCATGGTGATAATTAGTCAGTTCCTCAGCAATCTGCTGTCTGGAGCTAACGTGACATCAGGGTGGTGTGGATTTCTCCACTGATGGATCTCCCCTTCTGTTTCTACACTAGCATTACACCGGAGCAGAGGAAGAGAAGCTTTCTGTCTTAATGAGGATTCCTCTGTGTGTAAGAAATAAATAAGGAGAGATCTGACAGCGCAAATTCATTTCTTTAAAAAGAGCTCGTTAAATAAAATTGCTGAAAGGAAAGTTAACATTTTAATTAGAGATGAATCTCTGAAATATACCAGATGAGATCAGGTCTGATACGGCTGCTCTTTCTTTCTTTCTTTCTTTCTTTCTTTCTTTCTTTCTTTCTTTCTTTCTTTCTTTCTTTCTTTCACACATACACATTTACAGCT
>NC_080718.1:6282985-6287985 GCF_019097595.1 Hemibagrus wyckioides | reverse complement strand
GTGTGTGTGTGTATGTGTAGTTGTATGTATGTATGTGTGTGTGTGTGTATTTGTAGTTGTATGTATGTATATGTGTGTGTGTGTGTGTATGTATGTATGTATATGTGTGTGTGTGTGTGTGTGTGTGTGTTTGTATGTATATGTGTGAATGTGTGTGTGTGTATATGTGTGAATGTGTGTGTGTGTGTATGTATGTATGTGTGTGTGTGTGTGTGTGTATGTATGTATGTATATGTGTGTGTGTGTGTGTGTGTGTGTATGTATGTATGTATATGTGTGTGTGTGTGTGTGTGTGTGTATGTATGTATGTATATGTGTGTGTGTGTGTGTGTGTATGTATGTATGTATATGTGTGTGTGTGTGTGTGTGTGTGTGTGTGTTTGTATGTATATGTGTGAATGTGTGTGTGTGTGTGTGTGTATGTATGTATGTATATGTGTGAATGTGTGTGTGTTTGTATGTATGTGTGTGTGTGTGTGTTTGTATGTATATGTGTGAATGTGTGTGTGTGTATGTATGTATGTATATGTGTGTGTGTGTGTGTATGTGTAGTTGTATGTATGTATATGTGTGTGTGTGTGTGTTTGTGTGTATGTATGTATGTATATGTGTGTGTGTGTGTGTGTATGTATGTATGTGTGTGTGTGTGTGTATGTATGTATGTGTGTGTGTGTGTGTATGTATGTGTGTGTGTGTGTGTGTGTAGGTATGTATGTATGTGTGTGTGTGTATGTATGTATGTTTGTATTCAGTAGCTTTAGATCTTGGTCCTTGGTTCAGATATTAAAGCTGTAATGTAAATTACAGAACATTGTTGATGTTTAATTAAAACACTTTATAAATAAAAGATGATTTGTTTATTAAATGATCAGACTGGACACAGCTGTTAAGTCCAGCAGTTTTTATTCAGTGCAGTAAAAGTGGATCGTAAAGAGAGACTCAGCACAAAATCTGTAATAAACCTGTTATAACATGAAGCTATGTAAAGATCCGTCCTCACAGAGTGATGTGTGGAGCAGCAGCATGTGGGAGACTTCCTCCTGTTTACTCCACACTTCCTGTTCTTCATGACTCACTGAAATATGGATTTATAAATAAATCACCTTCACCTTCCTCGCTGGAGGAGAGATGGCCTCGTGGGAACGACAACAGTTTATTATTGATTTATTAATTATTTATTACATGTATGGTACTGAAAGAAAGAAAGAAAGAAAGAAAGAAAGAAAGAACAAAAGGTAGAAAGAAGAAAAGAAAGAAAGAAAGAAAGAAAGAAAGAAAGAAAGAAAGAAAGAAAGAAAGAAAGAAAGAATAAAAGGTAGGAAGAAAAAGAAAGAAAGAAAGAAAGAAAGAAAGAAAGAAAGAAAGAAAGAAAGAAAGAAAGAAAGAAAGAAAGAATAAAAGGTAGAAAGAAAGAAAGAAAGAAAGAAAGAAAGAAAGAAAGAAAGAATAAAAGGTAGAAAGAAAAAGAAAGAAAGAAAGAAAGAAAGAAAGAAAGAAAGAAAGAAAGAAAGAAAGAAAGAAAGAAAGAAAGAAACATCACTCCTCTGTCAGCTCTCTGTGAGCCTCGGTGATGTCAGAGTCTGAAGAAAAAAAGAGGGATTTACGACACGGCATTAAAATAATCCGACATTCTGCTGATTTATTTCTGTCTTTCATTCCGTCTCTCTTTTTTTTTTCTTTTCATTTCCACCTTAATGTAATTTCTTTCCTCTTTGTGCGTCTTTTCCATTTATTATTTCCCTCTGCTAACACACTCCTTCAGCGGCGTCAGTGTGAGGATCAGTCTGTTCTCCATCAGGGGATATAAAGCCCCTCTTAATGAAATAATGTTCTTTATCACATAATACATTACCTTACCTTTATAATACGTGACGAACAGACGCCTTTTTCTGATTTACAGAAATTAAAGCTGCAGTTTGTGATTTTTTCCCCCCCAAAGTTCTACTGGTCCTGTATCATTTCATTTCAAAGAAAAATGTATTCCTGTTTAATTACTATTACTCATTTCTTTGTTACAGACTTCTTTACTACAGACATTTTTTCTGGTCCAGAAATTAGCTCCACCTCCTAGCTTTAACAATTTTTTTTTTTAAACTCAACTTTTTCAACTTTTTTTTAATTTTATGGTGATTACAATTCAGCATAATATCAGACGAGGCAGACGAGGGTGCTATACTTACACACCGCCGCTTTAAAATCGCTCTCCTTTTTGATGATACTAGGTACAGACGGCAGAAATAGACGTTTCCATCGGCTGATGTTCTGAATGAGGTGTGAACAGATTCCTGATCCATTTTGTATCCATGTCTGTATTTTTGCTGCTCCCTATGCTGCCTACAAAATAAAAGTCTTCTATTCCAGGTGGACTCAGGGAAATGGTTGTTGTAGGTTTCCTTCGGCTACCGTACCGCAGAGCTCAAATGAATATGACAGAGGGATTAGAGAAGATTATGTGATTCTGTTATTTAGAATAAAATATTTCACTGTATTAACGACGATGCGTGGGGGAGGGGGGGTATTGCAGGGGCTCAGACACTCATTTTATTTTCAGAAATTAATTATCATTCAGATATTTTCCTGGCACGGTTTCTCTTCTTTCACATGACTTCCCGAGCCACGTTTTAATAACAGGACTGCCAAAAAGCGAATGTTTACCTCCCGTGACGAGCGCTTCTCCATCCAGAGACCCCGCGGCTCTGCAGCTGCTCTCCATTATCGACTGAAAAACCTCGACATGGCGTGTACTGTGTTTACTGTACGCTCGCCAAGCCGGTCACCCATCTCATCCGCCGAGGAGAGTCTGACGGATTTCCGGCACACTGCCGCAGAGGAAGAAACTGGCTTTGGCCTCGGTGTAGAAATGCCAGCGCTGTAAAAACATATGTGTAAGAGGATCTTGCTCCCTCTGGATTCTCCACCCACTTTTCAGTCCATGAGCACAAAAACACATTACATGCGTTTAATACAAAAACGTTAAAGACGTACCTAGACGCTGAAGATTTCTGATCTTTAGCTCTCAGTTCCAAAAGTCAGGATCAAATCAATCCAAAGCTCAAACATCAACTAGAGCGAAGGACACGATATCAAAATGTTCAAAAGCCCAAACAAACACGAGATCAGATTCATATAGCATCAAATATCACAAGATCAAATGGATCAAAGGATCTACAGATAAAATATTCCTAAGATCAAACCATAAAAAGATGAAATATCAAACAGATCAAAAGATCTAAAAATATCATATAGAGAAAAAAATAAAAATAAAAATTCAATTTAAAACCTGCCATAAACCTGGAGTGAGACCTTTATTTTAAAAGAATGTTAAATTCTTCTTCTTCTTCTTCTTCTTCTTTCTGCTTTTCCCTTCAGGGGTCTCCACAGTGAATCATCTCTCTCCACCTATCTCTATCTTCTGCATCCTCAACACTTACACCCACTAGCTTCATCTCCTCATTTATTCCATCCATATTCCTCCTCTTTGTCCTTCCTCTTTTCCTCCTGCCTGGCAGCTCCATGTCCAACATTCTCCTACCAATATACTCACTCTCCCTCCTCTGGACATGTCCAAACCATCTTAATCTGTCCTCCCTAACTTTGTCCCCCAAACATCCAACATGAGCTGTCCCTCTGATGTACTCGTTCCTAATCCTGTCCAACCGTGTCCCTCCCAAAGAGAACCTCAACTCCTGTCTCTTCCTCTTCCTGTCTCTTCCTCTTCAACCATACAGCATGTCTGGTCTCACCACCGTCCTGTATCACCTTCCCCTTGATTCTTGCTGAAAATTTTCTATCACACAGAACTCCAGACACCTTTCTCCACCCATTCCAACCTGCCTGCACTCGCTTCTTTACCTCTTTCCCACACTCTCCATTACTCTGGACTGTTGACCCCAAGTACTTCAACTCCTGTCCCTTCTTCACCTCTTCACCCTGTAATCTTACTGTTCCACTTCCCTCCCTGTCATTCACACACATGTACTCAGTCTTACTACCACTGACTTTCATTCCTCTTCTCTCCAGCACAAACCTCCACCTCTCCAGGTTTTCCTCCACCTGCTCCCTGCTCTCACTACAGATCACAATGTCATCTGCAAACATCATTGTCCAAGGAGACTCCTGTCTGACCTCCTCTGACAACTGGTCCATCACCATAGCAAACAGGAAGGGGCTCAGAGCCGATCCCTGATGCAGTCCCACCTCCACTCTGAACTCCTCTGTCTGACCTACAGCACACCTCACCACTGTCCTGCTCCTCTCATACATGTCCTGCACCACTCTGACATACTTCTCTGCTACTCCTGACTTCCTCATACAGTACCACAGCTCTTCTCTTGGCACCCTGTCATACGCTTTCTCCAAGTCTTCAAACACACAGTGCAACTCTCTCTGACCATCCCTATACTTCTCCATCAAAATGAAAAGAATGTTAAATATTAATTTGATTTAAATACAGGATTAATATTCACAGCCAGAAACCACAGATCATCGTCTTTCATTAAAAAAAGATCAGATAATAAGTCTAGAGCTCTGCACTTCCTCTTTCTGCTCACAGAAAACTGACCCCGAGTCTCGACTCCACACACAACTCCATCTCCATTCTGAGCTTTAATCTGGAGTGGGCAGAGTTCCTCTAATCTGTCTTCCTAAATCTGATTAAAGTCTGATTAAAGTCTCTAACAGCGTTTAGATGCCATTACAGGGCTCGAGTAACGAGAAAAAAACCCACGATGGAAACTCTTGTCCAGGAAGTGACAGGACGAACTTACTCCTGCGCTCTCGGACTCCTCCATATAATTAAACACGTTATAAACATGTTATAAAGGTTATAAACATGGAATATGATGTGGAAGAGTCTGAAGAGTCCGACAAGATGAACTCACTCCTGCATTCTCAGACCTTTCCGCATGATATTCCATGTTATAAACAAGTTATAAACACGTTATAAACATGTAATTCATCTTTATGAACGAAGTGGTGTACCATAGAGAGCTTATTACATA
>NC_080718.1:6275485-6277985 GCF_019097595.1 Hemibagrus wyckioides | reverse complement strand
AATCCTGCGATTCAATTACTTAAAAAAAGGAAGTGATTTATGTATAATCCAGTGGAAATGAAGCCCTGTGGAGGCTTTAGGAGGATCTCTGCTCATAGCCCGTGGTGGCAATTTGCTGACTGCGACTCCTTTAACCACACGTCAATTATTCACTGAGAAGACAGAGCGACGCTTCTAATAGCAGCAGCTGAATAATGCATGAAGCAGCTGAGACGGGTTTAGTTTTATTTTATTTTTTTTAGGGCTAACATGAGAAATGAGCATGCAGCTATTCCTGATGTGGGAACTAGCATGAAGCTTTACAGCTTGGGGGCTGGCCTCTGGGCTTCGAGCCCCGCCCACTTGGAAGCTGATTCTTTTTTTCCTTCATTACACTGATTGAAGCCTCAGCGCTACAGTTTACTCAGCGAATTGATCTGATTTTATTATGACATAAAATAACAATAAACTTTTAACAATACTTAATACTTGATGTATTTGAAGAGTGAAAAAAGTGCTGAAACACTGTATGGAAATTAAATGGAAATTAAAGGTATGTATGAATGCAATAATAATAATAATAATAATAATAATAATAATAATAATAATAATAATAATAATAATAATAACTATTAAAAAATTTCTCTTTCTCTCTCTCTCTCTCTCTCTCACTCTCTCGCTCTTTCTCTCTCTATATATATATATACACTACCAGTGAAAAGTTTGGACACACCTTCTAATTCCATGGTCTTTCCTGATGTTTATTTCTTTCTACATTGTAAAACAATGCTGAAGGCGGCCGAAATCCACAATAATGTCCTTTGAACAGTTGATATTGAGATATGTCTGATACTGATGCTCTGTAAAGCCTTCATAACGCCTCTAATCTGAGGTGCTGTTAATTGGTGATTTCTGAGGCTGGTCACTCTAAATGAACTTCTCCTCTGCAGCAGAGGTCAGTTTTGGTCTTGCTTTACTGGGATGGTCTTCATGTGAGCCAGTTTCATCATGGGGCTTGATGGGTTTTGCAAATACACTTGACAATACTGTTCTTGCAAGAACTATTCCAGAACACCTGACCTTCGTGTCTTAAAATAACAACTGACTGTTTTTTGTTGCCATTACAAAAAACATTTAATACATGTGTGCATAATTCATAATTTAATTAAAGCAGAACTCTAGTCTTTGATTTATTAGTATTTGGACACAACAAATTCTAGAAAACATGACAAAACTCACGGCTATGACACAGTTATGACACGGCTATGGCGTGTCAGTGTTTATTCACGTTTCTCAGAGCTCTCGAAGCGGTGTGATAAAACAGTGTGCTCTGGACCGGGTCATGTCGGTGTAATTGGATCCCTGGCTGCGAGTGCTGGGAGGGTGAGGGAGAGGTGTGTGATGACGGTGTTCTTTCTTTACTCAGACTTTCAGCCATAAACACTTCCTCTCTCGCTCCAGAACGCTGACACTGTTATTCACTTTGTCTCCGTAATTCTCTGAAGCTGGAGACGACTTGACCTTAAACACGGCAACAACAACACACCAGTCAGATAAAACCCTAAAAACACACACACATACAGACACACACACACACAGACACACACACACACAGACACAGACACACACACAGAAACGGAGAAAACCGGGTCAAAATAATGACATCCCGCATCATACAGAAGAGGTCACAAGTGAAACCTCCAGCATACACTGAGCTGAGTTCTGGACTCATGAAGTTAGAGATGGAGGGAAATAAAGTGATGAAGCTGGAGGAAGGACAGAGGAACGAGTGAGAGGTGTGAGTGACGTCACGACTCATTAACAACTCTAGTGAAAACATAAACTCTTGACTTCAGGCAGAAGAAAGGGAACGAGGATGAAAAGAGGGAAGGTCAAACATGGGACAGAGCAGTGTGAAAAAAACAATATAGAAGGAGAGAGAGAGAGAGAGAGAGAGAGAGAGAGAGAGAGAGAGAGAAAATATATGAATAAAATAATTTGATCAAAAATGCAAGAATTAGATTTCTTTCTTTATTTCTTTCTTTCTTTCTCTCCTTTCTTTCTTTCTTCCTTCCTCCCCCCCAGTGGTGTGAGATGATCGAGAGGCTGGTGATAAACTCTGCTGTTCCTCTGATTGTCTTGTTTCTGTGAGGATTTAATGATGTACAATAACGTTCACATAACGAGACACTTACAGCCTTTTCTCTCAGAACACACTCGTTTATTCCTGAGCGAGAGCAGACGAGTGGAAAAGAAACCATCAAACCTCACGTGCTGTGAAAGTTACCTCCAGGCCACGACGTTCCAAAGAACGAGCTGCGTGAACGAGGGATGAGATGTTTACTGCTTTAAAATACGGAGGGAATGATAGAAATAAAGGAGGTGTAGGAAAGAGGGAAGGAGTGAAGGATGAAGGTGAATGGAGGAGAGATACGTCCTGCTGAGCACCAAGGAGTCGCTGACTGATCTGATTAGAGACAAATTTATTTCCTCTAAACTTCTAAACAGAACCTCCTGCTGA
>NC_080718.1:6267985-6270485 GCF_019097595.1 Hemibagrus wyckioides | reverse complement strand
TTTTTTGGATTGCGCCGTGGTTAAAAATATCATGCTGAAGAACTGTGGAGTTTGTTCAGGTGCACACACATACACACACACATACACACACACACGGAATATTAAAAAGGAATGAGTTACACGTGAGCGTGTGATAGCAGTGAGGCACGTGACAGTTCTCCAGATTGGAGTTTCGCTGCTCGCTGCTTTAATTATTTCACTCGGCGTCTCAGACAGATGGAGCTGCTGTCACGGAGAGACGAATCATTTCCCCGACGCAGTTACGTTCCCTCACACACGCTGTGTTTCACCACAATACACCTCTCTGACAGATTTAATCCCTCCGCTGAAAATCACTCACTCTCACTGAGAAAACAACAGAAGAAGTGCAAGTAAGAAGAAAATGGATGGATGGATGGATGGATGAAGAAATCAGGAAATGAAGAAAAAGAAAGAATACAAAGAAAGGAGGAAGAGAAAAGGAAGAGAGGGAAGTGGAAGTAAGTGGGGGAAGATAGGAAGTACACAGGGATAGGAGGAGGAAAGGAAGTTAGGAAGGATGAAGGTAATTAAGGAAATAGAAAGAATAAGAAGAAGGGAAGCAGGGCAGATAAATCCTCATTAAAGAGTGATGAGGTTCAGGGAAGTTTTAAAACCATCTGTGTAGTGTTTATAACATAAGTGCAGTGTAATAATGTATGTAGTGTAATAACATCAGTGCAGTGTTGATAACAAAAGTGTTAATAACATCAGTGTAGTGTTAATAACATCAGTGTACTGTTAATAACATCAGTGCAGTGTTAATAACATCAGTGTAGTGTTAATAACATCAGTGTAGTGTTAATAACATCAGTGTTAATAACATCAGTGTACTGTTAATAACATCAGTGTAGTGTTAATAACATCAGTGTACTGTTAATAACATCAGTGTAGTGTTAATAACATCAGTGTTAATAACATCAGTGCAGTGTTAATAACATCAGTGTAGTGTTAATAACATCAGTGCAGTGTTAATAACATCAGTGTAGTGTTAATAACATCAGTGTAGTGTTAATAACATCAGTGTACTGTTAATAACATCAGTGTAGTGTTAATAACATCAGTGTTAATAACATCAGTGCAGTGTTAATAACATCAGTGTAGTGTTAATAACATCAGTGCAGTGTTAATAACATCAGTGTAGTGTTAATAACATCAGTGCAGTGTTAATAACATCAGTGCAGTGTTAATAACATCAGTGCAGTGTTAATAACATCAGTGTAGTGTTAATAACATCAGTGCAGTGTTAATAACATCAGTGTAGTGTTAATAACATCAGTGCAGTGTTAATAACATCAGTGTAGTGTAATAACATCAGTGCAGTGTTAATAACAAAAGTGTTAATAACATCAGTGTTAATAACATCAGTGTAGTGTAATAACATCAGTGCAGTGTTAATAACAAAAGTGTTAATAACATCAGTGTTAATAACATCAGTGTTAATAACATCAGTGTAGTGTTAATAACATCAGTGCAGTGTTAATAACATCAGTGTAGTGTAATAACATCAGTGCAGTGTAATAACATCAGTGCAGTGTTAATAACATCAGTGTAGTGTAATAACATCAGTGCAGTGTTAATAACAAAAGTGTTAATAACATCAGTGTAGTGTTAATAACATCAGTGTACTGTTAATAACATCCGTGCAGTGTTAATAACATCAGTGTTAATAACATCAGTGTTGTGTAATAACATCAGTGTAGTGTAATAACATCAGTGCAGTGTAATAACATCAGTGCAGTGTTAATAACATCAGTGTAGTGTAATAACATCAGTGCAGTGTAATAACATTTGGGCAGTGTTAATTACATCAGTGCAGTGTTAATAACATCAGTGTAGTGTAATAACATCAGTGTAGTGTAATAACATCAGTGTTAATAACATCAGTGTTAATAACATCAGTGTAGTGTAATAACATCAGTGCAGTGTTAATAACAAAAGTGTTAATAACATCAGTGTAGTGTTAATAACATCAGTGTACTGTTAATAACATCAGTGCAGTGTTAATAACATCAGTGTAGTGTAATAACATCAGTGTAGTGTAATAACATCAGTGTAGTGTAATAACATCAGTGCAGTGTAATAACATCAGTGCAGTGTTAATAACATCAGTGTAGTGTAATAACATCAGTGCAGTGTAATAACATCAGTGCAGTGTAATAACATCAGTGTAGTGTAATAACATCAGTGCAGTGTAATAACATCAGTGTAGTGTAATAACATCAGTGCAGTGTAATAACATTTGGGCAGTGTTAATTACATCAGTGCAGTGTTAATAACATCAGTGTAGTGTAATAACATCAGTGTAGTGTAATAACATCAGTGCAGTGTAATAACATTTGGGCAGTGTTAATTACATCAGTGCAGTGTTAATAACATCAGTGTAGTGTAATAACATCAGTGTAGTGTAATAACATCAGTGTTAATAACATCAGTGTTAATAACATCAGTGTAGTGTAATAACATCAGTGCAGTGTTAATA
>NC_080718.1:6255485-6260485 GCF_019097595.1 Hemibagrus wyckioides | reverse complement strand
ATGGCTGTTTCTGGATAATGAGATTACGCCACTGATGGTTGGAACAGAGACGTTGCTGTGCCTCGGGCTGCAGTCGGACATATGGAGCTCGGCCGCCGTAACCCTGTTTACTCTCCTGACAAATCGTTCCTCTGTTCTGTTTTTATCTAAAGGAGGAACCTTTCATTCGCTTATTTACATCTCGCTGCTGGATTTACGCTGGCCGTGTTTTCCCATCTGCAGCTCGGATAATCACTGTGTGAACTGCGTAATTGCTCTCTAGCAATTTAAAGTGCTATAAAACGTCTCGCAGTGACGGCAGTAATGACTCCACAACTCTTAAAACTCAGGGTGCTGCAGATTAATGAAGCACCAACTTGAAGAGATTTCACCAAACACAGGAACCATGAGCAGCACTGAGGTGTTTCAGGATCATGTGGAGAGCTCACTTTTATGACATCCTTTTAATTTAAGAACAATTTTCAGCTCAGTTCAGAGGTTATGTAAGCTTGTCCTGAACAGAGGCGTCGCAGCTACACACAGCTCCGGATTGAAACACGTTTTTCTTGCGTGATTTCAGTATTCAGTTCAGCAGCACTGTCTCTCAGCTTGATGTAACTATAATGTCAGACTGAAATGTATGTTTTGTCTGTAAAAAGTCTGTTACAGCACAATATTAAATACATTAATATTAACATTGTATTAATTCATGAATAATATTGTCCCTTTAAATTCCCTCTAAAAACATTTTCCCTCACAGAGAAGATCCGGGGAGACGAATCATAATCAGAGACATTAGTTAAACTTGCGTTTTTTTTTTATGGATAAAATTATGTATGAAGTTAAAGTTTCTGTGTAAGCATAGAAAATAAGCACACACACACACACACACACACACATACGTGGCGTCACTGTAAAATATCAGCCTGCACTGGATCAAGTGCTGTTCTGTGAGCTGCTGAAGGAGTGTGGAAGTCTCAGTGTTCAGTTACAGCAGTGATTAATGTGATCATTACAGCAGCTCTGTCCCTGCGCTGATATACTGCTGATACACGGGACTCCTGTTAGATTTATTTCATCACTCGTATATCTTTTCACTCAGATATCATCTTATCAGTGTTTTCTTTCCTTTTCATTTTAAAATTGTTTTTTGCTTTTATGTTCCATTGTATTACATTCGACATCCAGGACACTGCTGAAGAACTCCATCTCAGGCATTTCTACTCAAGAAAGATCTGTCCGGAGGTGAGAACCACACTACATCTCCTTGAGGGTCAGGGACAGGATCAGGGTGGGGTCAGGGTCAGGTTCCGGGCGGGGTCAGGATCAGAGTCAGGATCAAGTAGTAGACACGAGCAGGATTGAGGGCAGGATCAGGGCGGAGCCAGGGTCAGGATCAGAGCGGGGTCAGACACAGGTTGAGGGTGGTGTCAGGATCAGGGCAGAGTCAGAGACAAGATCAGGATGGATCAGGGGCAGGATCAGGTCTGGGGCAGGATCAGGGTCAGGATGAGGGTGGGGTCAAAGGCAGGATCAGGATGCTTTCAGGGGCAGGATCAGGACAGGGTCAGAGACAGGATCAGGACGGGGTCAAAGACAGGATCAAGACGGGGTCAGAGACAGGATCAGGAAGGGGTCAGTGACAGGATCAGTGTGGAGTCAGAAACAGGATCAGGGTGGGGTCAGGGGCAGCATTAGGGCAGGGTCAGGGGCAGGATGAGGGTACTGTGGTTCTGTACTGCGTGTTCAGTACAGAAAACTCTTTATTTTTATACCTGAGCTGAACCACACTGCATCTCACTATGGAGCTCAGACCATCTGCTGAGTAACCGACTCTGAACTACAGGAACTATCCTCACATGAATAATGACATGACATTTGGATTTAAGTTGCTGACACTGAAGATGATTCTAGAGAAAACTCCTGCACAGTGGTTCTTTGGCTTTTCTAACATTAGGGAACCCATCGGGTCAGTGTTCTACAGATGGAATGTTCTTCAGATGTTCAGGCCGTATTGTAATTCCCCAGCAGCACACATTTACTTGTGGAGTCGATGGAGAAGAAGTCATCAGTTCTGAACTGCTCTGTTTACACACTCCTGCAGAGAGCAACTTTCCCCATTGCTGTTCTTTTACAAGTGGCGCTCAACATTTCAGAAAACGGACACTATTTTTTATTAAATGACCATTAAATCTCTCTGCAGAGCGTCGCTGCACTTCTCGGGGCCTGTCAGAGAGAAAGAGAGATCGCTCGCTGCGTGGGAGCGCCAGGCGGTCACCCCTATTTGCGGAGGAATATTGATTGGATCACACAGGATAGAGATGAAGTGAGAACATCAGGCTTCTGCAGGTGGGGATTGTGGGTAATAAGTCAAAGGCACCGCAGGAGAACGAGCAGAGAGAGAAAGACGACGGCGGCGGACCCGCCGCGGGGAAATGAAACTCCAGCTATCGTGAGGAGAGAGACGAAAATAAAAGGCTGAGAGAAAGAGGGACCACTGGGAGAGAGGGAGGGGGAGAAAACGGAGGGAGAGAAGAAACAAAATAAAAATGCAATGGAAAGAGAAAGAGAAAGAGGGTTTTAGAGAGCGGAGTGCTGAGTTTAACAGCAATCCCATGAGAGCAGGAAGGAGAAATAACATCACACAAGAGCTTGAAATCTTTCACATCATTTTTCAGATCAGGAACAAAACACAAGTTTAACACTAATACATTTTAAATGAAAGAACCGCAGAGAGATAAAAGTGACTGTGTTTTTATCCTTTTACCTCCTGCTCTGTATTCATCTTCACTGACAACATGGAAATCTCTCTCTCTCTCTCTCTCTCTCTCTCTCTCTCTCTCTCTCTCCTGTCTCTCTTCCTCTCTTTAAATCATCTCTTACCAAGTCAAAACATCTGGAATATGAGGAAGTAAATCTAATATTTTTATTATCAGGTGTTCATAATGTAAGTGTAGAAGCTATAACCTATTTCCTGCTTTAGGTTTAATATTTTTAATAGTTATACTAAAAACAAGACAGAATTGACAATACTTGGGATATAGATGTCTTTATTTTTTAACGTATTTTAAAATAATTGTCTTCCTATAAAATCAAAAACCCTGGCACGTCTCACAGAGACGCTTACGATAACTCGCTATGTTCACGTTTTTCAATCTCGTAGAATTTACATCCCCTGCAAATCGAATGCCTCTTATTTTTCTCATTAGACAGCAATCCCCTGGACCTCCGGTATAAAAGCACTGGACACATGTATGAGCCATATTCCATTTTTCCGCTCGGACGCCCCGAAAGTGCTTCCTGTGCGAGGAATTCATGGCAGATTTAATAATTTCCACTGAGATTCTTACGTGTCCTCTGGTGGTCCTCCTGCAGCACCTTTATAATTAAATCTTTTTTACTTTATTTTAGTGCTGATGCTGCACTCTAGCAAATTCCCAGAATGTCTGGAGTGAATACGGACCTGCTCCAAACCCCTCTGCTTCCGTATCGCACTGGGTGGGAGGGGCTTACACTCTCTCTCCTGTCCGTCACAGCAGCTCTAGCCAATAATCAGATAGTGTTTCCCACTTATTTACCACTAACATCATGTCTCCAAGAGTGTTTTAAATGATTTCTTTATTTATTACTTGTTCAGTCACATTTTAGATTATATTTGCAACTATTTACACACACTGTATTGATTCCCGTCCCTTTTTCAATATTAAGGGTTATTTTATGGAGGTTTTAGAAATACAATCCTAATTAAGTCCACTGCAGTTTTGTAAAGGGGGGTGAATACTTATGCACAGTGCCCTAGAAGAGGTTTCTCAAGTCCATGATTAAAGCTGGTTCTTCAGGATAAAATTTCCCAAGACATTTATAACAGTTCTATTAGGAGTATGCAGCAAAACCTTATCTACAGTAGCTTAACATAAGTATTCACCCCCCTTGACAAGTGGAATGGATAATAACAGGGATGAAGGGACCGAATAAACCTGTAGTCCAAGGCGTCCATCCTTTAAACCTGTCTGTGACACAAACACAGAGGAATATTCAGCTGGAGAAAGTACCCAGTTGATTAAATCCAAGATTCATTTGTAAAACTCATTACCAGTGCAATTCCCATGAAATACTCGCATTCCAAAGGATTAAAACAAAGACTTAAAGACAAATGAGCAACTGAGAGAAAGTCCAGGGTGAAGAAATGGGAATTAATGATGTCCTTGATTATCCAGAACATGTCATCAGGCAGATGACACACTCATTCACTCACACAATCACACACTACAGGCAATTTAAAGACTCCAATCAGCCTAGAAGCATGTCTTTGGACTGTGGAAGGAAACCGGAGCACCCGGAGGAAACCCACCACAACATGCAATCTCCACACACACAGTGACTCAGAGACTCAAACCCAGGATGCTGGAGGTGTGAGGTGAACGTGCGAACCACTAAGCCACTGTGCCTTATTATTTTTAACAATTAATATTCACTGCACAGCACTTTAGGATAAACAAAATATTCTATATAAATACTCACATAATAATAATAATAATAATAATAATAATAATAGTAATAATAGTAATAATAGTAATAATAATAATGGTATTGTTATTATTAATATTAGTATTACTATTTTAATTATTATTGTTATTATTATGTTTGTATGATAATAATAAAAAAATAAAATAATATTTATTATTATTATTATTATTATTATTATTATTATCAACCACGTTCCTAGTAGCATGTCCTCGTTAAGTCCAGCGTCCTCCTGAAGCTCAGTAATTGGATTAGTAATTTTGATTAGCTCTTCACCACAGTTCTCCGCCCTGGTTCTAGCAGCAGGAGGTTTATTGAGCGTATCGATGAGATGGCGCTGAAAACTTTCTCTCCCTGACACACGCTGACACTCAGTCAATTATTTTTTACGACAGGCGATGCTGCCGGAACGTCCTGTAACGAGAGGAAATCGTTCAGCCATGCTGATGAGACAGAAGCCGTAGAACCGTAAAATGATCTTCATCATGTTTTCTAAC
>NC_080718.1:6247985-6250485 GCF_019097595.1 Hemibagrus wyckioides | reverse complement strand
AAAAAATTCAGATAACAAAAGAATAAAGCGTGTAGATCAGGATAAAATCTCTGACACAATGAGCCAGTGACGGAACAGCAGAATGTTAAAATGGGGATGTTTCTGGGCTCATGCGTTGGAATCGTTACAGGTTTCTGTCTGATTACAGGTGATTAGACGCAGGATCAGACCCTCCGTGCTGCACTGTAAGTGTTTACGGACAAAGGAAACGAATTGCGTGACTCATAAAATCATCTTTTGTAAACCAGTGAATTTTCCAGAGGCTGTAGGATTCAGCGTTCCTGTATCGGACGAGTCGACGCAGTGGGGCTTTATTATGATAATAACGGCTCCTGATAATATTCTCTGATGATAACCGGCTCTCAAATCTCCACATCGCTGGATACAGGAGCGGCGAGGACAGCTGATTTGAATGGCACTGGTCTCCTCCTGCGATTGGAGTGGCGTATAAAAACCCCAATCGCTGCGAGAGAGCGGGAGAGGAGTGATGGAGGATCAGGGGTCGCTAATTTGAAAAGCCGTTCAGCCTCAGAACAAAGAAATGTCCTCTCGCTGTCCTCTGTCTCTCTATATCATCATATTAGAGATGATAAGGCTCCGGCGTGTGCCGCTAAATTGATTCGGCCTCGGTTCGCGTTCCAGCTTCGCCACGTATTCAGAAAAAATTCACAGGGTGAGAATCAATTGTGTCTGGTACAGAGAGAGAGAGAGAGAGAGAGAGAGAGAGAGAGAGACGGCAAGAAGCCAATAATCACAGGAATGATATTACTCACAGGGCCATTTCTCTAAAGGGCAAAAGGTCGTTAATTTAGACGACCTCGCTTTGACCGCTTCTGCTTTTATTGTGTGACTGGTAAAGTGAACACTCTGAGAAACACACACACACACACACACACACAGTGTGTGTGTGAAGTCTGAGAGATGGCTTTAATTCATCTGTTAGGTTTTTTAATAATTTTATTGATTAAATAACACATCATCTCACAGCTTTACCTTTACTGCTGAAAACTTCACCTTATTCACGATTACTGACATCAGTTTAATCAGCTGTACACGTCCCTGTGTATGAGCTGTTACCATGGTAACGATAAGTTATCAGAGCGAGTGCATTAATATAAACCCAAGAGAGAGAATTAATCAACAGCTGAGCACCAATCAGAGCGCAGAATCCTTTCTGTCTCCACGTTTTTGTGTTGTGGATCAGATCAGATTTAACGGCTGAATTCGTGTCTTTTCAAGCAAAGAAACAGAGCTTTGGTTTCTCTTTCTCTCATCCACTCAGATCAGGTGTTTTTTTCACACTTCAGTGAATTTCTCTTTCTCTCTGTCTCTCTCTCTCTCTCTCTCCCTCTCTACACACACACAGAAATACGGAAACAGAAATCAGTGAAACTTTCTTGTAGAAACAACTGAAATCAGGTGTTGAAATAAAAGAATAAGTAAAACATTATTACACAGTGTAATACACATGTCAGTAATGAGGAAGAAAGAAATAAAAGAAAAACAATTTCAAACGTTTCACCTTGTTTAGATCAAATCCAAATCTATTCAGTTGAGATATCACGGAATAGATGGATGGATGGATGGATGGATGATAGATGGGTGAATGGATGGATGAATGGATAATGGATCGTTGGGTGGGTGGGTGGATGGATGGATGGATGGTTGGATTCCATACTGAATGCTTTGCACCTCAAACTGTTAACCAGGTGCTTAGATGAATCAGTTCATTTTGCTCACCTTTCCTGAGAAGTGCCAATAATTCTGGAGTCTCAGGAACACAGAAAGCTGCGGTAGTGCTGCACTCTGAAAAAGTAAACTTTATTATGGGTTTATTCCTCCATGTTGCTCTGTGAGGAACAGCATGTGCCACCTTTCCTAATTAAGCGATGTTGTGAGTGTGTGCAGATCTGCAGAGAGAGAGAGAGAGAGAGAGAGAGAGAGAGAGAGAGAGAGAGAGAGCTGACGTTCAGGACCGTGAGAGATTCAGGAGAACATTACTGACACTAACACCGTCTCTGCCTAATAACCCGTGCAGGACTTAATGACCCGAAAGAGAGAGAGAAACCCAGGAAAGCCGACGTCTCCTTCAGGTGTGTAATTACAGCGGCCCGGCGTGTAGCGTACAACCCGCAACCCTCGCTCATTTAAAAGCCATTATTGAGAGCGGCTCGGGGAATTAGACGGAACGGGGCGAATTATTCAGCTGGAGGATGAAGAGCAAGAATTAAAGATCATGTGAAGGTAAACAGTGACTTCAAAAACACTCAGAGCAAGGAGCTACCGAATTTCTGAGGATCTCCATCATGTCGTTGTTGCTCATTATAAACCACGGCTTCATTTCAAGTCAGTTTGGTGAAAACAAAAGCTTACTGATGTTTAACGTGTGTCAAGGTCATTTAAAGATCATTGAACATTAATGATGTTACATTAAAGACTGTTTACATTTAATTTATTTATTTTATTGTTATTTAAAGTAATCTTTATTAACTCTAAAGTA